>NC_134476.1:41166795-41348789 GCF_964194025.1 Convolutriloba macropyga
TAGGCTGATGCCTCGATAGTTCTAGCGTTTAGTCTTCTCCCTTTTCTGATTGCAGGGGAAAATAAGGGCTTTCTTCCAGTAGGCACGGATCTTTCTGCCTGATCAATCATGTCGCCTATTGTTGAGGGGTCTGCGGGCTCTCCCGCAAGAGGAGATTGACTGGGGGGCATTGGGAACTTAGTTGTCCGATGGAATGTTAAGCAGATTGGAAACCTGGGACCCATAGTTTGTCAATACTTTTTTCCTTTTCATCAATGATGATGCGGTCATCATTGTCTTTCAGGACGTCGCATTGTCTTCCAGGAGGTCCAGAAGGTTTCTTCATCAGGGACTACATTTTCCTGGTGTTGTTCTGCATCTGCGTTGAGGACATTGTCTGCGAGCTCGGAATAGCTTGCTTTGTCTTGACGCGCTGATTTCTTGATGGATGGGCGTGGTTTTTCGTGATCGAGCTTTACTTCTTTGCTCTATAAGTGTTAGTGTCTGTGGAGTGATCCAGGGTTATTTTTGTAGTTAGCCAATTACTTTGTCAACTGCAATGTGCAAAGATGTATTGATGGAGTTCCACTTTGATTAGACGTCCGAGGAGATCTCTGCATTCAGCAGGTCATGAAGGTCAGTGCTGTCCTGTCTTTAGATCTTTTAGGGCAGCAATGTGGTAATTTTTTGTCCTGGTTTCCGAGTGTACTTCTTTATTTTTAGTTCCATAGTCGTACAAACCAACCGGTGGTCGCTGTTTAGGCTTATTTCATGCGTGATACAACCAACGAGCATTTATAATAGATGAACGCCAGCGTCTAGAGACAAGTACATTGTCAATTTGATTTCTAGTACGACCATCGTTTGATATCCAAGTTGGTAGAGGGTGGCATTTTTCCAGAAGGATTTTATCTGATACCAGGTTATAGACATGCCAATGTGACTAGGAGTTCTGCGTTTCTTCAAGTGTAAAACGCCCTATCAGTTTGTAGCAATTATATTAATTTGGAGAAACGATATCAACAAGTAAATCACGAGGGCATTATGTCATTGAGTAATTGTCTTGGAGCCTTAATTGTCTCTAAGTATGATTCACTACGAATCGCGCATCCTTTACCCCCACCGAACTATGCTGGGGGTAAACTCACGATGGAAAGGGAAATACCCACAACCCATATTCGCCCCCCCCCCCCACTATTAGCTCACCATCCCAATCACCTCATCATTGAAGATAAGCCCCTGGGAAGAATATAGCGAATATCAAAGCCAATCAATCGCCACTTCTTTGAGAGCAATTCGTTCAATGTAAGTCGGTTATGTCATTGTTTTGAATCGTGTCTTCACCCACAATTTCATAACATAGGAGCGGGCAACTTCCGGGTCTTCGCGTCTTTTCCCTCAACTCTCATCCACATGAGAGCGTTTTTACTTATATGTTATATACGTCTAACAGCATTTTTTTCTTGATTCAGTGGTATGTTTCACATAAGGAGCATATACAAGTAAGTTCAGAGATTTTTTGACACTTCTCGGACCTTCTGCTTGGACGACCCCATAAACCCGCATAAAATTTTTTGGTCGATGGTTTTTATTAAATTTTTGTTTGCAAGTACTTAGCAGCAATTTAAAAAATGTTGAAATGATCATAGGCGTATCATGGACACCCGGATTCCGGTTCTATAACCGGATCAAGACTAGAATCTCGAGGTGGCAGTATCCAGGCTGCCTTGAGTATCGAAATAACACAATCTGCTTGTGACGGATTGAACTTTGTGCTGGAAGGAATGAACGGACAACTTCCCAATTTGGACCTGTTCAACGTTATGGATAAGTTAACTAGATCTAACGATGGAAATGTGTTCATACATGGGCGAAGAGATCCGCCGACTAGAGATCTGATTGAAAATTGTCTCCAAATGCTTCAAACGTCACTCTTAGGAATGTGGCAGCAAGCCTCTGGTCGACCAATATCAGGCCATGCTTTATTTTTACCCTATCATATAGATGCATTGTCCATCAAGTGTCAACCGCAACCGCAAATTGAACCGTCCAGAAGAAGAGTGCCAAACATGGGTTATGCAAACATGGCGAAAACAATAGAAGGAACGGTTCGCTCTATCAACAATTTGCTAGAACGGTTCCACCAGTCCTTCTTTTACTATGTGATGCCTAGCACTAACAACTACATTTCAATTGGGCTTTACATTCCAGCATTGGCACTTTGCCTCCTTTCCAGTGCAGTCAAGGCACTGGACTTGTGGTTCCGATCATTGATTACGTTGCATGTTTTTGAGCAGCCGGAGATACCAAGTCTGAAAGTGATTCCGGATATAACGTCCGTCTTCCGAGTTCTGTTCGCTTCGTTTCTACTTCCAAGTTCCGTATATTTTGCTGTGCCTTGGTTAAATGAACTGAAGGTAATGAATGTTATTAGTGAAGATATTGACAACGCCGAATTTCTCCTCTTTACGTTTTTGGGAACTTTCCTGATTCTGGTTACAATTCCATTATATATGCCGTCTATTTACTGTCAAGAAACATTGACGATGAATCAAAGAGACGTCTACAAATCCATAGCAATCTTCCTGACCATTGTGGGTATTGGTGCTAATTGTGTGGCTAATTTTTCTTTGACCTACTTTGTGGCAATATTATCTGTCCCGATGATGAACTTGACGACTCCTACTAAGTGTAAATACTTACGATTGATGCAAAAAGTTATCTGCTTGGTGTTTTCGCCTTTGACTGTTGTCATGATAATGCCAATTGTTTCTTTTCATTATAATTATTCCGAAGAACCCATAAACGTGGATGTTTGTGTGACTCAGATTAAATCGATGGTTATGAAGGTAGTGCACGAGAGCTATGTACATAACTCGTCTCTCTTGTGGCAAATGTGGATTCTTTTTATTCCACTATGGCTAGTCCACTGGTTCCTGCTCTGGGTTCCGGCTTTGGCAGAGGAGAACAAAGTTCCCTCCAGCAGTGATGAAGATAAATCTAACTGCTCTGAGAATAGTGGAAATGTGACAGATTCCGAGACAGATAACGTTCATAATGTCAATGAGGCAAATGAGATGCAGAAGGATTGAAATGAAGAAGAAATGAAGTTGAATGGTTACCGAGGGAGCATTCTTGCATTGTAGTCTCTTAGCTGTTTCTGCTCAAAGCATTGAAGGAAATCAAAGGTGACGGAACAGTTCAGCGGAAATTGACTATTCTTGATTCTTGATGATCGTAATACTGATTAAACTGATTGAAATTAAACCTTTTGAATTTGTGCATATTTGCTCCAAAAATTTTCTTCCGCTTCGTGTTAGATCTTCGTTAAATTTTAATTGTAGCAGAGTGAAAATTAAAACCTAATAGCGCGATAATTTACAAGTTGGACCTCATCAACATCGGAACGCCTTGAAAATGAACGTTCGGAACCAAAAATATTGTTCAGAGCCAAAATTTTTCCCAGGTGCAAACTTCTTTCGTATGCAACTTGAGTTGTGGTTCAGGCCTCATATTGAATAAATTTTTTTAGGACTGGCAATAACTTTCCTTGCACAGTCAATTGTTCCGACTCACTTCAGTGGGGGAGGAACTATATACTTAAATGGGTTTTTTTTGTTCAGTCAATTTTGGCCGATCGATATATCATCGCAGAGTTGTATGATGTCATTAAAGCCCGTCCTGCGTAGAATATGGAACTAAAAAGATTTTTTTAATTGCGCTTTTTACAGGGAGTTATCGAGGTTCAAAATATTGTGAATAATAGAAGATATTCTTTTGTTTTTAATTACATTTTCCGTATTTTTAGCCAAATTTTCGTCAATTTTGCTAAATTGTGTTAAAATTGTAAACGGCAGCGTCATCGATTTTATCTTGAAAGAGAGAGGATGATTGCTGAATTGTTCGATCCGAGTTTTTTTGTCTAGAATTTGTGCTAAATGTTCAAAATTCAGACGTTTTTCGTCCAAAATGGGACCAAATATCCTTTTTTAGCCCAGTTCTTGCTGGAATTAGACACCTTAAAACTGCGCTCATATTCTTCGTAACCTTACAAAAGAGCGCTAGTTGTACTCCCCCTAGCTTTCAGAGCCTTCTGGAATTATAATTTTTCCAGTTTTGTTGCTAATTTAAACTCGATAATTAAACAAAATGTATTGTTTTTGGTATCCTAAAAAATTTTGTTAAAAAATTGATATATTCCCGAACCATTTATTGCAACAACTGAGTGATTTCCTAGCCGTGCAGTAATATCAGGGCTGATCTTGATCTCACCATGGATCATGGGTTATAAGTGAACCTAGACAATGCCTAGAGTTGTTATGTAATGTCTCTTAGGACTTTGGATTTATTTGATTTATTTGTTTAGGACTTTAGATTGATTTGATAAAATTATTCCGAAGAACCCATAAACGTGGATGTTTGTGTGACTCAGATTAAATCGATGGTTATGAAGGTAGTGCACGAGAGCTATGTACATAACTCGTCTCTCTTGTGGCAAATGTGGATTCTTTTTGTTCCACTGTGGCTAGTCCACTGGTTCCTGCTCTGGGTTCCGGCTTTGGCAGAGGAGAACAAAGTTCCCTCCAGCAGTGATTAAGATAAATCTAACTGCTCTGAGAATAGTGGAATAGCGGAACAGTTCAGCGGAAATTGACTATTCTTGATTCTTGATGATCGTAATACTGATTAAACTGATTGAAATTAAACCTTTTGAATTTGTGCATATTTGCTCCAAAAATTTTCTTCCGCTTCGTTTTCGATCTTCGTTAAATTTTAATTGTAGCAGAGTGAAAATTAAAACCTAATAGCGCGATCATTTTCAAGTTTCACCTCATTAACGTCGGAACGCCTTGAAAATGAACGTTCGGAACCAAAAATATTGTTCAGAGCCAAAATTTTTCCCAGGTGCAAACTTCTTTCGTATGCAACTTGAGTTGTGGTTCAGGCCTCATATTGAATCAATTTTTTAGGACTGGCAATAGCTTTCCTCGCACAGTCAATTGTTCCGACTCACTTCAGTGGGGGAGGAACTATATACTTAAATGGGTTTTTTTTGTTCAGTCAATTTTGGCCGATCGATATATCATCGGAGAGTTGAATGATGTCATTAAAGCCCGTCCTGCGTAGAATATGGAACTAAAAAGATTTTTTTAATTGCGCTTTTTACAGGGAGTTATCGAGGTTCAAAATATTGTGAATAATAGAAGATATTCTTTTGTTTTTAATCACATTTTCCGTATTTTTAGCCAAATTTTCGTCAATTTTGCTAAATTGTGTTAAAATTGTAAACGGCAGCGTCATCGATTTTATCTTGAAAGAGAGAGGATGATTGCTGAATTGTTCGATCCGAGTTTTTTGTCTAGAATTTGTGCTAAATGTTCAAAATTCAGACGTTTTTCGTCCAAAATGGGACCAAATAACCCTTTTAGCCCAGTTTTTGCTGGAATTAGACACCTTAAAACTGCGCTCATATTCTTCGTAACCTTAGAAAAGAGCGCTAGTTGTACTCCCCCTAGCTTTCAGAGCCTTCTGGAATTATAATTTTTCCAGTTTTGTTGCTAATTTAAACTCCATAATTAAACAAAATGTATTGTTTTTGGTATACTAAAAAATTTTTTAAAAAAATTGATATATTCCCGAACCATTTATTGCAACAACTGAGTGATTTCCTAGCCGTGCAGTAATATCAGGGCTGATCTTGATCTCACCATGGATCATGGCTTATAAGTGAACCTAGACAATGCCTAGAGTTGTTATGTAATGTCTCTTAGGACTTTGGATTTATTTGATTTATTTGTTTAGGACTTTAGATTGATTTGATAAAATTATTCCGAAGAACCCATAAACGTGGATGTTTGTGTGACTCAGATTAAATCGATGGTTATGAAGGTAGTGCACGAGAGCTATGTACATAACTCGTCTCTCTTCTGGCAAATGTAAGAAATGTAAATGGATTTTTATGAAGAAAATGTTGGTGAATTTTTGAACTTGTCACTTTTTTATCTTATGAACTGAACTTCTCTGAACTTCTGGTGTAGTCTCAGAAAATGCAGCGGAACCGTAAATAAGGAAGGTTCCATAAGGAAGGTTCGCTGATGTACAGATTAGAGGTAAGTGATGATTTACAGTTCTTGCAGATATCTTATAACCTTAGTGCCCTGAACAACGTGGTGTCGTAAAATTGTGAAGTTTTGGCTTCTGACTGTATTTGTTGTTGTTTTGTGGCCTCGGGACTTAGTATAATTAATGACAAGCACAAATGGCTTGCTGAGGTGATGCTTCTTAATCCATCTCCTTGTTGAAATCGTATGTCTAATATAAGTTTTGAAAATATTTGTTTTCAAAACCATTTTGGGATCTTTGAGCTTCGCTTTCTTTCAAAAAAAATTGTGCTTCTGTCAATGTGTAGCTTAGTCTTTGTAAAGACAGGTCACAGCCCGATTGAAGTGAGCTATAATTTAATTTTTTAACGGTTTTATTTTCAACCATTTGTTACTACGATATTTCATAAAATGTTTTATATATTTGTACATTTTAAAGGATTTTTGTTTTCGTTTTGAATAATAACGTTAATGGCATGTCCCAATGGGTCTGAAGTGTTGCGCAATTGAACTTTTTTAACTCTCTTATTGACAGTTTAGTGGTTTTAACGGCTTCACTGCCATTTTCGCGCAAAGTTTAATTGAAATTGGACTTTTTTTTAAGTTGGTGGTATTTGTCCTTTTTGTAGTTATATGACGTACACTGGATTTTGACAGGCTATTAGTGAACATTTTGATATCTAGTGATATTAATCACTTTGAAATTAGTTGTTTTCAAATTTAGAAACGTAGTTTTGAAATTCTTAACTTTTTGCTCTTTTTTCGTCAACCTGTAACCCAGTCCCAGTGAGGACAGGTCCCATGTGTTTTCTTATGAAGTATAGGTTAATTTGTTTTGTTTAGGTTTTATCTGATGCGAGTTTGATTTTGTTATGATTTTTTTAAGTAGAGATCGAGTTTTGGTCGTAATTTATGTTCATTTGATTTGATTTTAATTATCGTCTTTTCTAGTAGTTCTGTTAACAACAAGTTTCATTGGCACTCTAGCATGGCATTGTTGTGTTCTATTAATGGTTTGTTGAACGATATGGTGTTTTCAAAAGTTTTCTATCTCTATCATTTGGTAGCCAATTAATTCAAGAATGTGGATGAGCGGGGTCGGAACATTGTGCGTACGCACAATTCCGAGCCTCCTTGTCTGTTTATCAAATGAGTGAATCAGAGTTGGGTTTATTCCTGACATAAATAGCACAGTAGTTTAAGTGGCCTAGAACTAAGAATACTATGAGTCGTTGCACTTTAACGTCAAATTTTTTCTGCATTGTAGCAGTTGTTTTATTTTTAGCACAATCTATTTCAAGAACATTTTTTGGCTTCATCTTTTAAGTGTTTAAGTTCAATGAAAGTTAGACGAGAGCCAATTAAAACACTTAAAGACGGTACTTCAAAATCAACTTGACGCTATCAGGTAAGTTTCCAACAATTGTCTTTACATGACAATGAGTTGACGAAGCACACGAAATTTGTACCAGTTTATCAAACGATTGCATATACACCCATCGGTAACATTCGAGCAAAGGAATTTGGCACAAATTTGGGGAAAGAGTAAGTAGAGAACATAATGCAAAAAAAAGTAATTCAATTGTTCTTATTTTGGATTGACGCCATAGTATTCAGCTGATGACTTCCAATAAATGATAAGACTGGAGACTGTAACTGCTAGAAAAAGGTATATATGTGGGCGTTATGTTGCCTTTCTTACCCTGACTTTCTGGTTTTTTGTTGATGTAAGCCGACTGAACCCAAATCCTGCCTGGGCTGGAAAAAATTAAAAAGAAGCATGGGATACGTTGCTTGTGTAGACTCGTAAGGTGACTAAGTGGTTGCAAATACGCGGGCAAACTGAAAAGAAGATTTGATTGATCTCTCTGTTGTCCTTTTCGTCTGAAATCTTGAATTTTTTAAAATAAAATTGTGTAATACATGATAAATACATTCTTTCTTTTTGTTGATTCTTCTGCACTCGTGAGTTTATAAATAGTGCTTAAATATTTTTAATTATTATTAATTGTCCTGAATAGTTTAGAGCTGTGGGGGCGTAGAGAAATTTGAGAAAAATAATGTCATGATTGCTGGATGGACCGTAACTGAAATCCTGTGATTCATTTTTTTTAAATATGACTAGCAATGATTTTGAGGGACACTTAAGTACTTCATAGCGTTAATTGGATGTGGAAGTACCGCTAATATGGACATTATTTAATATGGAAATACCGCGGCTTAATTGGTATTTGCCTATTTTTTGGATATACCGTGTTTTAGTTGTTATTCGCCTAATCTCCACAAAACTGCAGTTCAAAATTTTCGCCCAATGGCTACAAAAATTGTGTTCGCCCCTGAATAAAATTGCATCACCTGTCGTCCTAGAGAATTCTTCCAACATTAGTCGATTTATGTTCAAGTTTTTCGAAAATTTGTTTTCGCTATGGTCTTGTGTGAAAAGCAAGACATCATCGGCATACTTCAATATTTTAGTCTCAGAATATTTCGCAATATTTGAAAGGATTGATGTTTAAGATTCTGTATAGCTTGCTTCGTTGTGGGAATCGGTTTCGAATCGTTAAATGGAAGTTTCATTTGGCTTGCGCTTGCTTTTGGAAATGAAATTAAAATTACCAATAGTAGAGAAATTTTAAAAATTAGCTATTTTTAACTCTTCAGTCAAGTAGTTCCTGGAAGATTCTTTGAACAAATTTGTTGTCTTATATGCAGACTATTTTGTTTACAACTCATTGAGTGCTGCAGATAACTCTGAAAATGGTTAGGTGATTCAATCAGCTTTGCTAAAACTTTCCCTAATTGTTTCCATAATTTCTCTTAGTTGTTTGTTTGGTTAATTTTTTTTGGTATTTTTTGTCGAATTGTTCGCGAAAAGCTTTACTAATGTTTCCGTCCCTAAGAACTAGTCTAACATTTTGTCTTGATGTGTCCTGCTGATTAATGCGTATTGTTTTGCATGTTCAATTTAAGTTCAATACTCTTGCGTGAAAAGTAAATGAATGACGAAAACAAGAAGCAAGCGTATAAAAAACTTAAGAATGAAGCAAGCGTATAAAAAGAGTAACCTTAATTTACACAATTTGAATTGATATCAGATAGATTTTCAGATAAATGGCTAACACGGTCACCTGTGTTCCTCTCACACGATTATATTGAGATGCTAAGAAGTTAAACTTAGGAGCGGAGTTGAGTTTATACAATAGCAACTGCCATTTGGCTTGTTGCTCTGCTGGTTCGATTTCACTATCATTGCACCCAACAGATCAACCCTTCCAGACATGGTAGCTGAGTCAAGTGTGTCATCCTCCACAGATTCTTCTTCGACCTCCTCTGCCCCTCTGGTGAGACTAGTACCCTGTGGACACTGGAGTACGGAACAGGTGGTGAGCTGGCTGAAGAGGACAGACGTCCATTTGGCAGAGAAGTACGCCGATGTGTTCTTGGAGCACGATGTGAACGGAGCTGCTCTGATCAAACTCAATGACAAAACCCTCAGAGAACTTGGAGTACAATTGGTAAGTTAGTGTGTCAATCTGTTATGCAAGATCTCCCCCTCTAGTTCATTTAAATTTTGCTAACTGGGCTTAAATTTGTGGTTTTATATCTTTCATTAAGGTTATTGTTAGGCGAGGTGGCAGATTTGTGGGAACCTTTATGGGGGGGGGGGGGGATTAGCTTCAGCGGATAAGAGATCAATGGGGATGAGAGACTTTAAATTAAGAGAATCGTAGTTTGGTGCAATCGTGGTTGATTAAAAAATATCAGAGTTAAAATTAGAGTTCCCCTCTCATTGGGTGAGATTAAAAGCTAAGAGTCGTTACCCTCCCTCATTGGGTAGCAAGAATTCGTCAATGAAAACACGCATTGACAAACTCCCTACTCATTTGACGATTCAAGTATTGGGGTTATTTTTCCCCTCAAGAGATCAATTATTTCATTGGCTGTAATAAGCTAAACGAGGCGAACCTTACATCCATTAGTCCGAATTATCTTGATAGATATTGTTCTCGTTCACAAGGGCTTTAGTAAGTGCTAGAAGTTTGGCCTTATGTAGTCTTGCGAAATGTAAAGCGGGTCAGAGAGTGAATGATTGTTTTAAGGAATCAGAGAGAAGTCAGTTGATGCATCAGATATACAGGCAGATAATCAAACAGGAGATATTTGACTTGCAAAGGGTAATGGACTCTGTTCAGAAGGAAAACGTATCACCTAAGAGAGCCAAATAACGCCACCCACATCGCTTGAGTGGACAGATCCGTTTTATCGCATCCATTGAAGAATCCTCGAAGCATAAATTGTTGCTGCTGCTGCGAATATTGAGAATTGCCGGAAACTTAGGATATAAAATTCTCTTATGAAATTACAAAATTGTCAAAAACAGAAGAAAGATTCGACTGGAGTCTGGTAGATTTATTTGTAGTTTTTGATAGATTAGTAATTTTTGGTGATTCTTCTAATTTAATTCAATTTATTTGATAACTTACTTTTTATTTAACTATTACATTTCTCGTTGCACGTTAGACCACCTTTATTCTTGAGTTCTGGATACATGAACAATTTAGTATATAGCTGCAATCGTACTCTAATGAATTCGATTTGCTCTGAATAGAATATTCTAAACAGTTACAAAAAAGAAATTAACACCAATGCTTGGTTATTTCGGTGCACTGTAAATTTCTTCATCACGGAGAATTTTTCATTTTCATTGTTCTCATTTATAAACGGTTTTTGTGAGACTTGCTGCCGAAATTGTGTATTTTGGGAGTGAACGAATGGAAGCCTTCATTCTTATACGTCCTCGGACTGAAAAGCTCCATGATTAATTGCTCTCGAACGAAAGGCTACAGCCCTGAATTAAATTGCGTCTTCTATCGCTCGAGAGTAATTCTTCCGACATTAGTCGGTTCATGTTTTGTTTGTTTCCTAGACATTTTATTACAAATCAGATTCATAGCCAATTTTTTTGTATAGTGTCTAATAGGGTCTGAATTTAAGTTATAGAAACTTGTTTTGATTGCCATATGGTGTTTGAAAATAGGCAGTGTCATCTGGCTATTCAAATCTTGATAACTAAATCTTCAGGCATTGGTCATCAAATTTTAAGTGACTGCTTGGGAATAATTTTTCAATAATGGACATTTTCAAATTTTTATCAACACTTCCAAGGATTTAGGTTTTTCATCATTTGATCTTTTTCAGCTGTATGAATTCTAATGTTCATTTTTTGAATTTTCATTTCAACCAATCTACGTGTATGTGTATGTAAGTTGTTGCTTTTGATTATTGAAAGCTGTTTCTTTTGATTATTAAAAGCTCTAGTAATAGGCTACTAATGGCATTCTCTTGGGTTTTTTCGTCTTGAAGATTTTTTAGAAACCATATGACGTCACGCTTACATCAGATCTGATATTTTGCATTCATGCAATTTCGACTGAATTGCGCGTGTTACGTTATTTTTCTCACTTAGTGGAGTGAGTTCAGTGACGTGATTTTTTTTAGTCAAGTGAATTAACTCATTCCAACAACGACTTCCTCTCTAAGGGAGACTGGCGCATTCTTATGCATTGAAGGTTATTTGAGGATATCTCAGCAATTTAATGAAAGAATTTGAAAGTGCAAGTCTACGACGCCATCGCATCTATGTTTCTGGTGGCAATCAACCAGCCTTTTTATCTTTAACTCTTTTTTTGAATAGAATGTTTACATTTCTCCCCGAACTTAGCGCGTTTATGTATCAAGTATTTCGAGTGGTTTTTGTTGTTCTATATCCGTTTAGGTTCAGGAATGTCGTTCTGGTTGCAGTTGCTTCTCCTTTGAGCGCTTTTTTGAAATCGACGAAATTAATTGTGTGGCTCCAAATTTTGAAAATTTCTATCGGTTTTTTTTATTTCTTTGGGATCTCTTGCTAACTATGGGGATGGGTTTTGATATTCTCGCGATTATTGCTGCAAAGTTTTGACAATGGAAAGTTTTTGGTCGTTCAATTTTCAGAGCTAGTTTTCTCAGTTAACTTGTTTTTTGCTGTGCTTTTATTTATTAATTGACTGTGTTGATAACAGTTAATTTTTGTAAAGAGTAAAACTAAGATTTTTAAAGTTTTTAAACGTTGGTTTTTGTTCGTGTTTTTTGTTCCTCGGGTCTTGCTTTTGTTTGACCATGTTTGAATTTTTATAGCTCGGAAGTGTGTCTGAAAGCCAAGAGTCCTTCGTCCTGCACTTTTTTTGTCTTATCGTCTTGCATTAGGTTAATTATGCTACAAAAATTTGTTTTGCTATTCTATTGCGTTATAGGGGATGAAATGTTGACATCGGTCTCATAACCGCTTTGACAGAGTGAAATAATCTTTTGTCCCAAAGTTGGTTTTTTTTAAAAAATTCGAATTTCAGTTTTTCTTTAAGATTTGGCGTATTAATTGCTCTCAAACGAAGTTTTTAGCAATTATATTAGTCCTGTTGGTCTTTTTATTGCGATTTTTTGCTTGACCGATTTTTTGTCTGAACCATTTGACTCTTTGTCTTCAACAAAAAGGAGATAACAGGTAACGCTCAGTGTGCATTTAGTTATCTTAGAGCCTTTCAGCCCTATAGTCTTCAAATATGCAATTCACAGAAACTGTTTTGGAGACTTATACTTATGGTGTGAAGGGCGTATCTTAGAGGTTGACCCTCTCCCCTCATCAGCCCCCTCCTCCTCACTTCAGCCCCCCATCCCCAATTCTTTACATCTTTCAGGCTGTAATGGCCTCGTACAACCATGGATGGACCACCTCCAACCGTCCCCCTACTGTCCCCCCCCGCTGTGCTCACCTCACGGACCTTCAGTTAAGCTAAAGCTAGCCTCACTAAACCGTTGTTAGCTACTGACGAAGCCAACCGCTTGCCGGTAGTTTGAGAGCAATTCGCCCGATGTTAAATTGGATCTATTCTGTTTCGGGCCCCAGCTTAGTTTTATGACCCCCCAGGTGCACGTGCATTATTTTTACATAGTAACGTGCTATATGACACTTAATCTTAATTTGTAACTGGGGTTCATAAAAAAACACTGGGTGGCCGGAACAGAATAGATCCGGTTAATTATATATTTGATCATTTCGATTTTATTGGTTGTCATTAGGCATCAATATAGTTTTCAATTATTTTCTGATTAGCGTTTTGAATTGATTTTTATGACGGAAATGGTAATTTTTTGCCTCTTTTATTTAACAGGTTTGTTGGGTTAATTCAGTTTCTGCTTCGAAAGGCTTTTTAAAATTAGTTTTAGAGATACAAAAACTGCTGAAGCTTGAATAAATGATGTTTTGAGTCGTTTGGATTTCTTCAGCTGCCTTTTCGTCAATTTTGTTGTGACCTTTTGTTCACGCTTCACTCGGAGTGATTTTTTATCCGTTTTTAATTGCTCTCGAACTAAGTTTGAAGCAATTATTGTAAAGATGTGTCTTCTAATACAAAATTTTGCTTGATGCTTTTGCGCTTTTCTAAAATATTCTTTGGTTTCTTGAGTGACTTTTTCTTAATTGTTCTTAAATGTTCTTATTTTTGAGTGATTTATGCTGCGATTTCAGCTGTCAGTCTCCAGGTTTGGGATCGAAACCTAGTGGGGAAGTGTTTTTTGCACCCATAAAACATTCATAAGCTGAGCTCCCTCTAAATTAAATTGGCCCCGTCTGTCGTTCGAGCGCAATTCATCCGACGTTAGTCGGTTGATGTTTTCATTTCGTTTTCGAGTTTTGTACGTATCGTGAGTTCTCATTTTCAGTGGGTTTAATTTTTGGTTACTGAAGTGAACGGGTTTTAATCTATAATAAGTTTTATCTTTTCACAAAAGATTTTCGCGTTTTTCAATTGAGAGCTAATATTGACTGAGAACTACAACTAATGCTCGAATTCAATTGTAATTCTCAGGTAACCGAATTGTGCTGATTTTTGCAAAACAAGCGAAGGTATGTTTTTTTGCCATCTGACAGGTATGTAGAAAGTTATTGAGGAAAATAACGGCTCTCGGCTTTATTTGGTGAAGCTCGTTGACAAAAGGTTTGAGAGTTTGTAATCCTATTATTAGTGTCGGATGTCCTCTCAATTCGGCTTCGCCTTTTTGTCAACTCTGCTCGATACACTAATAAGTTCACACGTTGTCTAGTTATTATTTCTCGTTGTTTTTTTTATTTATAAATGCCTCTCCTTTATGGGACCATAAAGATTGAAACGTAAAATCGGAACCGTAACCTAGAGTTAATTACCTACTTTTTTAAACTAAAATAATCAAGAATGGTTTATTAAATATCAGAACCAATTATCCAATCAGGCTGTACGTAAGAGCCATCATATATAGAATTACATGAAAATGCTCTTCGTCTGTTATTAGATATTTTTCAGAATGATTGAAAGCTATTGCTTTTAGAAATTGTTTTTACTGCTCAAAACTCTAACGTGAGAGGACAATTTATCCTCTTTTGAATGCTTTTAAGCATCAGAGATTTGCCCGCTTGGTTGTTTCTTCAAAGAAATTATTTTTTTCTTTGGCTCTGTTTAACAATCAGTAGGGAAGCCTTACACCTAAAATTTTTCGATGTTCCCCAAGACCTTACAGTTTTGTAGTCTAATTCGATAATTCTCGAGTTTAATCATTCAGCCGGGAAGATCTAATCTTTGACAAGAAGATGACGGGAGCTGACAAACTTCTGACGTCAGTGACAACCATTTCGACAGTTAATTTGTCCTTTTCTGAGCTGTTTTTAGTAGTATAAGTTTGCAGAAAAAGCTGCAAAATATTTCCCAGAAAATATAATGAACTAATTTCAGTAGCGAGCTTACTGAAAGTCGTTTGCAGATCTATTTGGAAAAATAACTAACGTTGTCTGCATTCGATGTGTTGAATGCATAAGCTTATTCTTGTTCAGAAATTTATACGTTTCTTGCAATATGTTCTGTTTAATTGCTCTCGAAAATTCTTTCGATTTCACTTCCTGAGTGTTTTTTTAGTCTGACTTTCAACTTTTTGAGTAATTTGAATTGAGCGCATGCAGAAATTATGTCTGCTGCTAAAGTAAAACCGATTGTGAGCGATGAATGTAGCCCCTGTAGCGCAGAGGTTAATGTCCTCGACTCTTGCCAGAGAGGTCAAAAGGTTTCGCACCATAAAAGTTTCTCTAGCCTACGCCCGCGTCTAAATTGTTTGCCCCGGCAGTCATTCGAGAGCAATTCCTCCGACCTTAGTCGGTTTATGTTTTATGTCTCAAATTGGCCATTCGAACTGGTATCATCTGCGAGCTGAACAATGTCAAATTCACCTCCACTTTGTTCGGAATTCTTTGACCTAATGAAAGATTTTTGCTCATATAACTATAGATTGGGTGAGCATCTTTTTAATAGCCGCGAAGCGATAGCGGCTATTATTGGGGACATCGTGGTTTTTTTACAATTTGAATTGTATTGGGGCGCTGTGTTTTTTGTAAGATGTGTTCACACATTTTTCAATGAATTTTATCTTTCAAAACGGGATAAACAGGTAAAGCCTAGCGGGCATGACGTTTCATTAGAGGCCTAAAATGGACGCTATTAGTCCTTCAAGTGCTTAAAGTGGTGTAGCTGCTGGGATGGGCTCAATTTAAGGTTAAAAGATCATTTTTAGGAGTCTTTGGGCTCAAATTGGTGATGTTTTTTGTGATTTTTTTAAGTTTTTTCTTTGATTAGTCTTAAGTTGAAGCTTTTAAAAGTTGATCAAGGCCTTTTGCGATAAAAATTACTGGTTATGACCATTTTATGAGCTGTATATTTTGGTACTACAAACACAAACACGCAAAATGATACTAATTTTTGCATTTTTGAAGATTTTTTGAAAAGTTTTTTCCAGCTTCAGCGGCCAGGGAATATCCTTTAATCTTTGATAATAGGGCACTGCATAGTTTCTACTAAATATGGATTGGTTTTCAACATTTTAATGTCTCGAATTTTAACATTTTATTGATAAAATCTGCAATTTTTTTTAAGGTTTCTAAAGTTTTTGTCAATTTTTGATATTTATCCATTCTCAAATGTCAGGAAACCTATTCCACGGTCTGGAAAAATTTACTGCATGGTTGTTAGTCTCAATGGATTTGTTTTCAACACTTTAACCTTTCGAATTTTGAAAATTTTTTGTTAAATTTTGCAATTTTTTCATGTTTTTCAAAACATTCGTCTTTTATTCATTTTTTCTTGCCTAAGTAGCCAGATAACCTCATACAGCGTTTGATAGTATGTTAATAAATAGTTGCTACGGGGCAATTGAATGGTTTTCAACATTTTAAAAGAACCAATCTCTATTTTTTGAATTCTGAATTTTTTATAAAAAATTATTGCCTATCGATCTTTGAACCAATTAAATTTTAAGGCTAGGAATTGGATTACTGCATAGCCTCTAGAGACACAGAAATGATTCTTAAGATATTAATAACACAATTTTCAGCAACATTTTACTAAAATTTGCAATTGATTCCATTTTATAAAATTTTTGGGTCATTCTCTCGATTTTATCGATCTTTAAGGGCCAATGAATTTCAATTAATATAATACTTGACCGATTTCAGTGACAAAAATTGGTTTTGAACATATTTTTGAAACAGGTATATTTAAAGGGATCAATTTTGCCTGAGGGGTAAAAGCTTCAAGAGTTTTAGCATTAATTATATTTTTGTTTAGTTTGCTTGATTGTTTGTTTCTCAATTTTTTGAGATGATTTTGTTTGTGCTTTGGTTGGCATTGATCAATCAATCTGGTGGTCAGCTAGTGTACTTCTAGCTTTTTCATTCAATTCTTTGAATTGTTTTCAGGACTTGTCATGCTACGTTTTTTTTAATTCGTCGTCTCCATTGATGATTCTTACGACCTTAATTCTTGGAATTTACTTTTTCAATGACTTCAGCGACTTTTACTGCTTTGCAGCTAAAAAATGATATCTGAACTTACTTATGGAACTTTAATTTTTATGAACATTTACTACTTAAAGATCGATAGTGTGCATCTAAGTAGTGCCAAACTTATATGCCCTAAATCTTGAGTATTAGTTTTTGAGTTTTTGATTTCGAAAATCAATTTTGAAAAGGCTCTTTTAGGGCTTTTTCCTTATAGACCGTATGTGACAAAAAATTGACAGTCCAAATCTAACTTAAAAAGTCTAGTGGTCTATTAAAGGACTGGTGGTTGATCTGTATCTTATTTCTTAAGTTGTTTCAATTCATGGAAGAACACAAGCGGCTATCGTGGCTATTTGCGGGCTACGTTTTCTCAATTAGGTACAAAAGTTTAACAAAATTAAAGCATTGAGGTCAATTAATGACGAAATATTGTAAAAAAAATTGTTTGTAGAAGATTGGAGTGATTGATAGCTATTATTTGAGCTCGTTTTAAAGTTGAAACTTAAGAAATTGGGATATTTTTATGTCCGATGTGTGCTTACCGAGTTTGAATCTCTGCTAGAACAGAGCTTTTACTCAGTTGAGTAGTCGAAGGTAACGTTGAAATGACGCGAGAGTTGCCTAATGAAGAGAATCTGTGACAAAAATTTTGGCAAAACAGTCACAGCTTTGTTCCCTTTCCGAAAATCAAATAACTTGAAGTGTTATATGTTTAATTGCTTTCGGAGAGAAATCATTGTAAACTTTGCATCGTTTTAAGATTCGAAGAGTAGTATTGGTTTTCTACAGGGTTTTTTTACGACTCGCAGAGGAGTATTGGTATTCTACAGCTAGACCAAGTTTGTGGACGACTTGTTTTTTGACTTCTTTCGTTTCGAACATTTACATTTGAGTTTGACTGTTGACTTGTTTTCGAACATCGGACTTTAACAGTAGCTTAGTTTGTAATGTATAGTAGTTAGGAACTGCTTATCTCAACCTCCCACCTATCTCGTAACCCCAGCACCTACTCCTACGCACGCAGTAAAAAAATGTGTCTGCATTTTCAAAATTATTTCTTTTTTGTTTTTAGTGGGCTACTTTTTGTTTTTTCTTGTTCTGATGTTTCTCTTCTGATGTTTCTACCATTCTGATGTTTAATATATTTTGGTTTTAATGTTTTGATTTCGGTAAGGCTAGGTTAGAGATTATAATGCTCGACGCTGCGAGTAGTTTCAGGTATTCTACCGGCCATGTTTTTTCAAGCTGAAGTCAATACTTGAAATTTGACTTTTGTTATTAAACCTTGACTTTGTTTTAGGACGTTGACTTCAGTTTTTGAACAAGGGACTTTTAAAGGAGCTTAGTTTACAATGTATAGTAATAAGGAACTGATGGTATTATTCAAGGTTAAAAGGTCATTTGGAGAATTTTTGATCCCATGTAAGTTCCTCCAACTTATCTGAACTGCCCCTCCATCTAGCACCCACCCCCACCTCCCCCTCCCCCCACACGCACTTCTACCCCCCTCCCCCCACCCCACACACGCACTTACCCCTAAATACACCCCCCCTCCCCCCACACGCACACACCATCCTATCAACATTTCACATTTTTTCTCACTGTTTTTTGCTTTTTTGTTTCTTATTTCTGAAATAGACAGGGCTAGATAAGACTGTTTTGCTACTTGACTCTTTGAGTCGTTTCCGGTATTCTACCGGCTAGCTTTTTTATTCAAAATTTTCGCTTCACCGTTTTTCACTTTTCGAATGACTTTTACGCCCTTCCGTTATTGCGTGATCTAAAGTTCTCTCTCATTCACAATTTCAAGCAGCTGAACCCAATTAGCGGCAATTTAATGCTCAATGTCAATTGATAAGTGCGCCGAAGCTGGGGTAATTTTTTCACTTTAAATCTTAATAGTAGTATCAACTTCTAATGAGGTTATTTGAACCCCCCCTAGTGAATTTTTTAGTCGCATTCGGCTTAGAGGAATCCCCCCACTGTTGGCTTAGAGGAAGTATACTGCAAGCCAGCTAAAATAACCCAATAAATTTGGAGTAAAGGTGATAATGAGTTCCTAATTTTTGTAATAATTGTTCAAATAATCGTTTACGTTTTGGTGTCAGCATTGATCTAATCTAAGTTTTTATAACCATTACTTGAGTATTAAGTAGTCTGCGATAGAAAATGAGGTAAAAGAATTATAGTTTGTTAAAGTTTTTGCGAACTCGGGGCATTTGTATTGTTTTGTGAAGTTAATCTACTTCCTCGACTGAGTTGTAATGCTTTAAAAAATTTGGTTTTTCGTTGCTCATAGACAAAGTTCATATAAATATTTTTAGTCTGTTGATCCTCTCTCTGGTCCTTACTTTTCAATTGCCTTTGGTCATTAAAGTCTTGCTTGTGTTCTAATTACCATAAAGCTTGTGCTCTTAACCATAAGCTTAAGTAGCTGAAGTTACTTGCCTTTCTTTGTAAATCGCTTCGCCAAAATTGGCTTCTTTTTAAAAAATCAATCATTGTATTGTAAAGCATGTCGAATATCGGTCGAATATTAGCATCATTTGAATTCACTTGAAAAGGTATAGCCGCCTACCTGCTGACGCTGGTTAGGGAACAACCCCTCGAGCAGGATTTCATTCCCATTTCAAGGTTTCGCTGTTGATTCCAAAGGGTAGTTTGCGACAATTACTTTCTGCTTTATCACCTGTTGTGATTATTGCCTGTATTTATAAAATTTTAGAGATCAAGAGCTTGCATGTAACGGATGTGGATAGTTTGTTCTGACTTTTTCTGCTATTGTGTAATGAATTAAGTATAGGTTACGTGACTCTGCTTGAATTGCTTGAAGTCACCGAGAAATTTTGGCGTTTAACGAGAACCGCGTAGTTTAGTCGAGTTATCAAGAACCCCTCTTCATATCTATGTATGAAACGTCTGGCACCCCACCACCTTTTTGCTAAGAAGGTACTTCAGCACCGAGCTGAGCTGATATTTAGGAGACCTTCAGCTTCCATTCTGCCTTGAGATTAGTTAAAGAGAGGAGAAAGGGAATATTAATTTGATGGCTGAGTGGTGGAAGAGTCTTTTTTAACCAAAAACCGAAATTGGATGTATTTATTTTCATCAGCTTTGGAAAATTGCGACATCTATTTTCCGCACCATATCACTCCTAAATCGTTTGTGGCTGCTGGGAAGACCAGAAACAGCTTCTTTGCGCCATTTGATCATTTATCGCCCAAAGAGAGGGGGACTGCTTGATTGATCGAATCTGATTTGCCCTGGGGACATACGCTATTTTTAGCAGACATGAGAACCTATTTGATGGCATAAATATAGAGAATCCTCGATCAGCTCAAAAGTCTCCAAGCTTGCGATTCACTGAAGCTGTTTTGGAGACTTATACTTATGGTCTGAAGGGCGGTTCCGATGCACCCCCCGCTGCGCTCAGCTCACGCCCCTTCAATTTAGCTAAAGCTAGCCTCACTAAAACGTAGCTAGCTACTGACAAGCCAACCGCTCGCCAGTCGTTCGAGAGCAATTGGCCCGACGTTAGTCGGTTATGTTGCTGACATCACTTAAACAACTAAATCTAATTTTTTATGGCATGATAACAAAAACAGTTTACTCTCTGGTTGGGTTTTCTTGGCTATAAATTTACCCGCTCCTGTTAATTTTTATGAACAATATTTGAAGCTATTTGGAGAGTTCTGTTAGTTGCAAGAGCAATAGTTAATACTTGCGTACTAATGGCTTTCTACTATTAAGAATTCGTCAACTGCCTGAAGTTAAATTATTTTTCTGAAATTGCCTCAGTTTTGCCGCAGTTCTGCATTTGTTTATATTCATGCACCATAAACAGCAACCATTTTGCTTCTTCACTTTTGAAATGTCTTACGAATCCTCGAATGTTTTTTATGGAATGAGTTTGCCATGATATCGTAGGGTTTGTAACTCTGAAAGAACGTACTCACTACTACTAAGGCAATAAACTGTTAGTTTGGAGATTTCGGGCCTGGAAAATAGCTATTATTATTCTAAGATAGTGTAGTTTACGGAGTATTCTGATTTCAGTAGGAACGCTGCTTTGTTTGTTGATTGCCCCAAAAATGGAAAAGTTTTTATAATTGCAACAATTTGACTTTAGATGTTGTGATCTAAAGTTTTGAACCACGAAAATCTGCAACTATCGTCCGGCACTGGATTTTTTGATAGCTCAAAGCATAAACTAAAAAGCAAATATTTTTATGTGGAGAGTTATGAGTGGTATCATTAGAAAGCCCGTCCAGCGTAGAATATATAATTCAGCCTTTTAAAATTCCCCTTTTCAAAATTCTGCTTTTTCATCAAAAATGACACGAATTAAGCTTCTTTTGGTCCACTTTATCAATTTGCCGGATTAGTAAACCTAAAAACACTCTTCTGACACAATCTTCGCTAACTCCAAATAGGTCTAATTTTACTTTTTGCTCTTCCTTTGAGAGTGATCTTGAATTAAAATTTTGCCGTTTTTTGCTAATTTAAATCGTTAGTAATCCAAAATGCATAATTTTTTTTGATATATGAGTTGGTGTGAAATTTTCCGTATCCAGAAATCAAGGCTAATTTTGCTCTTATGGTTGTTTATTAAAATCCAATATTAGCAGGTACAATTGATTATATCTTTGTTTTCCGGAACAATTAAGTACTACTTAGATTGTTCAGTTTTGGCTTTTTTGACTTAAGTTATGTTAAAAATAAACATTGAATTATATATATTCTGCTGCTTTATTTATAGATTTCTTTTGGGAGGGCTTCAGCAAATTTTGCGAAATTCCCAAACTTCCCTCACTAAAACGTAGCTAGCTACTGACAAGCCAACCGCTCGCCAGTCGTTTGAGAGCAATTGGCCCGACGTTAGTCGGTTGTGTTGCTGACATCACTTAAACAACTAAATCTAATTTTTTATGGCATGATAACAAAAACAGTTTACTCTCTGGTTGGGTTTTCTTGGCTATAAATTTACCCGCTCCTGTTAATTTTTATGAACAATATTTGAAGCTATTTGGAGAGTTCTGTTAGTTGCAAGAGCAATAGTTAATACTTGCGTACTAATGGCTTTCTACTATTAAGAATTCGTCAACTGCCTGGAGTTAAATTATTTTTCTGAAATTGCCTCAGTTTTGCCGCAGTTCTGCATTTGTTTATATTCATGCACCATAAACAGCAACCATTTTGCTTCTTCACTTTTGAAATGTCTTACGAATCCTCGAATGTTGTTTATGGAATGAGTTTGCCATGATATCGTAGGGTTTGTAACTCTGAAAAAACGTACTCACTACTACTAAGGCAATAAACTGTTAGTTTGGAGATTTCGGGCCTGGAAAATAGCTATGATTATTCTAAGATAGTGTAGTTTACGGAGTATTCTGATTTCAGTAGGAACGCTGCTTTGTTTGTTGATTGCCCCAAAAATGGAAAAAATTTTTAATTGCAACAATTTGACTTTAGATGTTGTGATCTAAAGTTTTGAACCACGAAAATCTGCAACTATCGTCCGGCACTGGATTTTTCGATAGCTCAAAGCATAAACTAAAAAGCAAATATTTTTATGTGGAGAGTTATGAGTGGTATCATTAGAAAGCCCGTCCAGCGTAGAATATATAATACAGCCTTTTAAAATTCCCCTTTTCAAAATTCTGCTTTTTCATCAAAAATGACACGAATTAAGCTTCTTTTGGTCCACTTTATCAATTTGCCGGATTAGTAAACCTAAAAAAACACTTCTGACACAATCTTCGCTAACTCCAAATAGGTATAATTTTACTTTTTGCTCTTCCTTTGAGAGTGATCTTGAATTAAAATTTTGCCGTTTTTTGCTAATTTAAATCGTTAGTTATCCAAAATGCATAATTTTTTTTTGATATATGAGTTGGTGTGAAATTTTCCGTATCCAGAAATCGAGGCTAATTTTGCTCTTATGGTTGTTTATTAAAATCCAATATTAGCAGGTACAATTGATTATATCTTTGTTTTCCGGAACAATTAAGTACAACTTAGATTGTTCAGTTTTGGCTTTTTTGACTGAAGTTATGTTTAAAATAAACATTGAATTATATATATTCTGCTGCTTTATTTATAGATTTCTTTTGGGAGGGCTTCAGCAAATTTTGCGAAATTCCCAAACTTCCCTCACTAAAACGTAGCTAGCTACTGACAAGCCAACCGCTCGCCAGTCGTTTGAGAGCAACTGGCCCGACGTTAGTCGGTTGTGTTGCTGACATCACTTAAACAACTAAGTCTAATTTTTTATGGCATGATAACAAAAACAGTTTACTCTCAAGGGTTTGGGTTTTCTTGGCTATAAATTTACCCGCTCCTGTTAATTTTTATGAACAATATTTGAAGCTATTTGGAGAGTTCTGTTAGTTGCAAGAGCAATAGTTAATACTTGCGTACTAATGGCTTTCTACTATTAAGAATTCGTCAACTGCCTGGAGTTAAATTATTTTTCTTAAATTGCCTCAGTTTTGCCGCAGTTCTGCATTTGTTTATATTCATGCACCATAAACAGCAACCATTTTGCTTCTTCACTTTTGAAATGTCTTACGAATCCTCGAATGTTGTTTATGGAATGAGTTTGCCATGATATCGTAGGGTTTGTAACTCTGAAAAAACGTACTCACTACTACTAAGGCAATAAACTGTTAGTTTGGAGATTTCGGGCCTGGAAAATAGCTATGATTATTCTAAGATAGTGTAGTTTACGGAGTATTCTGATTTCAGTAGGAACGCTGCTTTGTTTGTTGATTGCCCCAAAAATGGAAAAAATTTTTAATTGCAACAATTTGACTTTAGATGTTGTGATCTAAAGTTTTGAACCACGAAAATCTGCAACTATCGTCCGGCACTGGATTTTTCGATAGCTCAAAGCATAAACTAAAAAGCAAATATTTTTATGTGGAGAGTTATGAGTGGTATCATTAGAAAGCCCGTCCAGCGTAGAATATATAATACAGCCTTTTAAAATTCCCCTTTTCAAAATTCTGCTTTTTCATCAAAAATGACACGAATTAAGCTTCTTTTGGTCCACTTTATCAATTTGCCGGATTAGTAAACCTAAAAAAACACTTCTGACACAATCTTCGCTAACTCCAAATAGGTATAATTTTACTTTTTGCTCTTCCTTTGAGAGTGATCTTGAATTAAAATTTTGCCGTTTTTTGCTAATTTAAATCGTTAGTTATCCAAAATGCATAATTTTTTTGATATATGAGTTGGTGTGAAATTTTCCGTATCCAGAAATCGAGGCTAATTTTGCTCTTATGGTTGTTTATTAAAATCCAATATTAGCAGGTACAATTGATTATATCTTTGTTTTCCGGAACAATTAAGTACAACTTAGATTGTTCAGTTTTGGCTTTTTTGACTGAAGTTATGTTTAAAATAAACATTGAATTATATATATTCTGCTGCTTTATTTATAGATTTCTTTTGGGAGGGCTTCAGCAAATTTTGCGAAATTCCCAAACTTCCCTCACTAAAACGTAGCTAGCTACTGACAAGCCAACCGCTCGCCAGTCGTTTGAGAGCAACTGGCCCGACGTTAGTCGGTTGTGTTGCTGACATCACTTAAACAACTAAGTCTAATTTTTTATGGCATGATAACAAAAACAGTTTACTCTCAAGGGTTTGGGTTTTCTTGGCTATAAATTTACCCGCTCCTGTTAATTTTTATGAACAATATTTGAAGCTATTTGGAGAGTTCTGTTAGTTGCAAGAGCAATAGTTAATACTTGCGTACTAATGGCTTTCTACTATTAAGAATTCGTCAACTGCCTGGAGTTAAATTATTTTTCTTAAATTGCCTCAGTTTTGCCGCAGTTCTGCATTTGTTTATATTCATGCACCATAAACAGCAACCATTTTGCTTCTTCATTTTTGAAATGTCTTACGAATCCTCGAATGTTGTTTATGGAATGAGTTTGCCATGATATCGTAGGGCTTGTAACTCTGAAAGAACGTACTCACTACTACTAAGGCAATAAACTGTTAGTTTGGGAGATTTCGGGCCTGGAAAATAGCAATTATTATTCTAAGATAGTGTAGTTTACGGAGTATTCTGATTGCAGTAGGAACGCTGCTTTGTTTGTTGATTGCCCCAAAAATGGAAAAGTTTTTTAATTGCAACAATTTGACTTTAGACGTGGAGAGTTATGAGTGGTATCATTAGAAAGCCCGTCCAGCGTAGAATATATAATTCAGCCTTTTAAAATTCCCCTTTTCAAAATTCTGCTTTTTCATCAAAAATGACACGAATTAAGCTTCTTTTGGTCCACTTTATCATTTTGCCGGATTAGTAAACCTAAAAACACACTTCTGACACAATCTTCGCTAACTCCAAATAGGTCTAATTTTACTTTTTGCTCTTCCTTTGAGAGTGATCTTGAATTAAAATTTTGCCGTTTTTTGCTAATTTAAATCGTTAGTTATCCAAAATGCATAATTTTTTTGATATATGAGTTGGTGTGAAATTTTCCGTATCCAGAAATCGAGGCTAATTTTGCTCTTATGGTTGTTTATTAAAATCCAATATTAGCAGGTACAATTGATTATATCTTTGTTTTCCGGAACAATTAAGTACAACTTAGATTGTTCAGTTTTGGCTTTTTTGACTGAAGTTATGTTTAAAATAAACATTGAATTATATATATTCTGCTGCTTTATTTATAGATTTCTTTTGGGAGGGCTTCAGCAAATTTTGCGAAATTCCCAAACTTCCCTCACTAAAACGTAGCTAGCTACTGACAAGCCAACCGCTCGCCAGTCGTTTGAGAGCAACTGGCCCGACGTTAGTCGGTTGTGTTGCTGACATCACTTAAACAACTAAATCTAATTTTTTATGGCATGATAACAAAAACAGTTTACTCTCTGGTTGGGTTTTCTTGGCTATAAATTTACCCGCTCCTGTTAATTTTTATGAACAATATTTGAAGCTATTTGGAGAGTTCTGTTAGTTGCAAGAGCAATAGTTAATACTTGCGTACTAATGGCTTTCTACTATTAAGAATTCGTCAACTGCCTGGAGTTAAATTATTTTTCTGAAATTGCCTCAGTTTTGCCGCAGTTCTGCATTTGTTTATATTCATGCACCATAAGCAGCAACCATTTTGCTTCTTCACTTTTGAAATGTCTTACGAATCCTCGAATGTTGTTTATGGAATGAGTTTGCCATGATATCGTAGGGCTTGTATCTCTGAAAGAACGTACTCACTACTACTAAGGCAATAAACTGTTAGTTTGGGAGATTTCGGGCCTGGAAAATAGCAATTATTATTCTAAGATAGTGTAGTTTACGGAGTATTCTGATTTCAGTAGGAACGCTGCTTTGTTTGTTGATTGCCCCAAAAATGGAAAAGTTTTTTAATTGCAACAATTTGACTTTAGACGTTGTGATCTAAAGTTTTGAACCACGAAAATCTGCAACTATCGTCCGGCACTGGATTTTTTGATAGCTCAAAGCATAAACTAAAAAGCAAATATTTTTATGTAGAGAGTTATGAGGGGTATCATTAGAAAGCCCGTCCAGCGTAGAATATATAATTCAGCCTTTTAAATTTCCCCTTTTCAAAATTCTGCTTTTTCATCAAAAATGACACGAATTAAGCTTCTTTTGGTCCACTTTATCAATTTGCCGGATTAGTAAACTTAAAAACACTCTTCTGACACAATCTCCACTAACTCCAAATAGGTCTAATTTTACTTTTTGCTCTTCCTTTGAGAGTGATCTTGAATTAAAGTTTTGCCGTTTTTGCTAATTTAAATCGTTAGTTATCCAAAATGCATAATTTATTTTGATATATGAGTTAGTGTGAAATTTTTCGTATCCAGAAATCAAGGCTAATTTTGCTCTTATGGTTGTTTATTAAAATCCAATATTAGCAGGTACAATTGATTATATCTTTGTTTTCCGGAAAAATTAAGTACAACTTAGATTGTTCAGTTTTGGCTTTTTTGACTTAAGTTATGTTTAAAATAAACTTTGAATTATATATATTCTGCTGCTTTATTTATAGATTTTTTTTGGGAAGGCTTCAGCAAATTTTGCGAAATTCCCAAACTTCCACAGGTTTCTTAAAATAGCGGAACCTTTCAATTTATGCCACTTATTAAATTCTTTGCAATTTTTGCTTCCAATTGATTTTTTTTCTTTTTTGAAATTCCAATTGATTCTTCTGATCACTCGAAATGCGTTTTTGTTGTTGGTATCCTGGAAAAACTTAGAAAGCTACTTTTCGTGTGCATATTTTGCATCAAAACATTCTGCAGTCTCAAAAATTTTGAATATAATCAAATTTGAATTGAAATTGTAAAAGTTCATATGTGTACCCTCAGCGGACCTTCTTGATCCATCCTGTTTTTTTCAGCGGCCTGATTTGAGTAGACATCAGATGTTTGATGTTTTCCAATAGATTTTAATCGAAATAAATTACTTGTTCACATCAACTGCACTCAATCAAAAGTCCTATCCACTCAAATAATGTCAGCTTCTTTCGTTTTCTGCTTCACCTTCGTCAAGTCTTGAGCAATTGCTGCGCACCTCTCATTGGGTGAGTAAAACAAAAGTATTTGTTGAATGAATAAATACATTGTCTCAATGCTGATACTAAGTCAACTATCATGCTGCAAGAAGGTATTTAGAATTGTTCAATTTTGCCTAAAAATCTCTCCGGTTGTGCGAATAAAAGAATTCTTTTACCACCCTCTCGTTGGGCGGCAAGCAGAAAAGCATTTCCATTGAGCAATTTAAGTTAAAGTATTTCTTCATCTTTTGTTAGTACAGGTACCTTCTTCAAACTGAAATGAGTGCCATTTTTATCTAGTTCTTCTTTTGCAAAAGTTCTTCTGTTCTTAAGATTGAAATGCTCAACCTGTTTGATTTCCCTAGCGAAATCAAAAAGGTTGGGCATTTCAATTGCTTTTGCCAAAATTGATCTGGAAACTTTCGTCAATATGTGTGTAGACTGTTCATTCCCTTCTGAAGGATATCAAATTGAAAGAAAAGTTTTACTGCCATCTCATTAGTTTTAATTAGATGTTTGGCTGTTGTCTGTCTGATGTTTTCCAGTAACCGTCAGTCAAAATAAAATTTCTTGTTTAATCACATGTTTCTGGTTTAACTTCTTAATCAATCAACGGCACTCAATCAAATTCCTTTTCACTCAAATAATTTAGCTTTCGCTTTCTGCATCACCTTCGTCAAGTATTGAGCAATTGGTTCCCCCTCTCATTGGGTGGGTAAAACATAACTGATAGTTGAATGAATAAATGCCCTGTCTCCTTGGGTGATAATAAGTCAATTATCATGCCGCAAGAAGGTATTGCAAATTGTTCAATTTTCCTAAAATCTCGGCTCAATTTGTGCTAAGAAAATTGAATTCTCTTTACCATGTAGCTCCTTCTCTTTGGGCAACAAGTAAAAAAGCATAGCCGTTGAGCAATTTAAGTGAAATATTTCGTGAAGTATTTCATCGTTTAGTAACACGGGCACCGTCTTCAAACTGAAATGAGCGCCATTTTCATCTAGTTCTAATGCAGATGTTGGTTGCTCTTAGGATTGAAATGCACAACCTCGTTTTGATTTCGGTAGGGGTCGCTTTTGCCGAAATTGGTCTGTCAACTTTTTTCAATATTTGTAAACTGTCTATTCCGCTGTAAAGAAATATCAAATTGAATGAAAATTTAAATAATTTTACTGCCCCTAATGTATCAGGTAGCACTGTCTCAACAAAATTTACAAGATTTAAAATTAGTTTCTGTCTAAATGTAAGTTTATTTGTTACTTAGCAATAGTTGCGTATAATTTCAGATAATGACTGTTGGAAAAGGACAAAATCAAAATAGGCGCTCTGCTGGTGAGCAGAGACATGCCAAGAATTATCGTGCGCCTGGAAATGATAGAAATGTTCAGAAAAAGGTACCGATTCAATTATTTGTATTGTATTTGTAGAAGTATTATTAACTTGTGATTTTCAGATTTTTGAAGAATATTGGAGCTTCCAAGTGGTGAATGCTGGGCTTCAAAATGGAGATATTTTCAAAGTAAGAATTTGTTTGGTGACGTAATTTTGTTGTCTTGTCATCTGACATGTTATTGTACCATTTTTTAATTTTTATAGGACACTTTACGAATAAACGCAAAGAACTTCGAGGAGGCCTTTGTCGACGACCCGGTAAGAATTTCAGTTAGTTGGTCCATATTCAAAATAAGTGGAATCAGGAAATTTAGAGAAAAAAAACAATCCTTTAACACCAATAAAGGCTTCGCTCCACAATTTTGTTCTGCCGGCCTTAAATCCGGAATCTGAAACAGTTAAAGCCGGAATCTGAAGCAGTGAGAAGCTCGGTTCTTAAAGTGCATTACATAAGTTTATTAATACCCGCAAAGCGATAGCCGGGGCTATTATCGGCCTTCTCTTGGTTTTTACAATTCAAAGAATTTGAATCGTATTGGGGAGCGGTTTTTTAAGATCTATTCACACATTTTCATGATTTTTGAGATATTGGAGTAGTGATTTTAGTCACGCCGAAACAGGAAGTGGAGCGAAAAAGCGAGTGGCTTTTTTTGCTCTAATTTTAAAGTAGAGTGAGAAAAGGTGTTTGAACTATAACTCGCTTTCACGCTAGTGGTTTTTGTTCACATGCGGCATTTTGACCTTGAGTTTCAATGTTTTTTCGATTTTTATGATCGAATTTTCCAAATAGTCCTCCCAATCCATTCAAATTCTATTGTATGTCTATTTTTTTGGTTAGTAAATGAAAGTTTCTTGAATTTTAGGTCAGGACTTGTCCTGCTATGTTTTTTTACCCGATTTACCATCGAGTGACATTTTTACCATCAACGTTTGACAATCGCTTCAAAGCTGCTTTTTGTTCTTTCGTTCATGCAATTTCAACTGAATTGCGTGCGTAACGTCCTTTCTCACTCTTAGTGGAGTGAGTTTTTTGTTCATTCGCGTGAGTAAGTTTTTGTCACACGCGACTTACCTCAATCTCAAAAATAACATCCTGACTGAAATTGACTCTTTAATTGAATTCAGTGAGATAAGGTCAATTGAATGCTTGGCGCTCTAATTGAATGTTGTTTGAGAGCGGCTATTGGAAGCAGCAAAAAGTTATCCAGATTATTAATCAAAATATATCATCTCATTATTTATTAAAAAGAAATTTCTTCTCTGGTCTGTTTTTTTTACTATCTTTTTGAGACTGAAGATCTACGAAGCTATGCCGGCTTTTTTGGTAGTTGCGATTTATGTATGGAGATGCGGATCTCTTTCTGTTCAATTTATGTCCACATTTGTGTTTTTTGTTTCATTGCGTTTGTTTTTTTGTACTTTTTAATACTTGTTAACATAGTTCGTGCTAGTAGGACCGCAAAACGTCGATACCTCTAAATTGTATGTTAGGCAGAAATTAGATATGAAGTTTTATAGGTCTGTAATTATCAATTGTATGACTGCTTTATTCCTTCCATTTACTAGAGTCAAAAAACGCAAGCTTAACAACCAAGCCTAAGTACGGTTTGTCGAAGTATTTTAGCCAGCTTATTTGTTTGACCCTTTTGACTTTTTTCATCAAAAATGGGCCCTACTCCTCATGCCCCTGGGCTACTGCGGAAGCTAACCGCTCGGTCGTTTGTTGAGAGTAATTCACCGGACCTGAGTCGATTATGTTCATTTGATTCCTCAATGCCTTCAAACCTAATTTTAGTTGGGATCCTGGCCCAGCCTACCTATGAGTGACTTTCGCCTTTGTCTCAATAATGAACAATTGAGCTTTTAGCACAGCGCCAAATGTAATATTAATTTTGAGAGTATTTTCTTTTGTACACAGCACATTAAGTGTTACTCCACAATGTTTTGATGTGCAGAGATTCCATTTGACTTTAACGGTTTAAATCAACTGCATTTGAGATAGCTGTTTTTGATTGGATCTATGAAAAATCAGTTGAAAAAATTATTGAAATCATTAGTTCCAATGTTGTGGTTTTCTTTGTCTACTGTGTATAAGGTAGGAACCAGATTTTTCCCTGGTTTTTATTGCAAATCGTTGTTAACTGCTCTTTATAAGTTTTGACTTTTAATAAAAATTGATTAGTCCTGTTGGTTTTCACGACTCCAGAACTCTATTGGTTTTCTCTATTTTTTTTTAGCTGAAGCATATGTGTTCATGACTCGAATTTCGACATCTTTCTTGAGTTCTCTGGAAATCCTTAGCGAAATCACCCTCTATAATCAACATTGAGACAAAATTTTGTTTGCTTTTTCAATTCTCTCATTCTTTTTGAGTAACTATGAGATAAACGGGATATTCGAAGGAGCCGAATGCTTTTTTTAAAGTAGCTTGAATTATACAATTTTGGCTACGTTAATCATTAACAATATTTATTTATAATCGAGCTTGAACGAAGTCTGAAGCAATTATTGTAAATGTGGGTTTCTTTTATGCAAAATTTTTACTTGACCGTCTTTGCGCTTTTGCGCTAGAACATCCTTTTGCTCGCTGGGTGATTTGACTCCCCGAGCCTTTTTCGCCCTTGTCTTCTTGAAATTTGCGTGATCTAAATTGCGCTCATTCAGAAATTTATTAGCAAGGGTATTAATTGTTCATTCACACATAAGAGTTAAAGACGGTGTGTCTGTGAGTAACACCTCAGCCTAGTGTTCGAATACCCCGCGTTTGAGCCCCAACTATGTCAAAAGTTATGCACCCAAAAAATTCTCTAAATTGTGCCAAATAGGTTTTTCATTTTTAAATGAAGCCTCTCTCGGCCTGTCGTTCGAGAGTAATTTGTCCGACGTTAATCCGTGTATGTTTAAAAATAGCATTAAGTAAATCTTTATCAATAGGGTGAAACAATCTTTTGTGTTGCATAAATATTTAATATAAACCACATCAACAAGTTTTAGTTCGCTTCTAACTTTCTTTTATTAAATTATATTTATTTTCTTTCTTGTTGTTTTTCTATGGGAGCGCTTATGAAGAAGGGCTGCGTTTTAATGAGCAAGTTTTTGGTGATATCTTATTGCTTTCTCGTTGAATTAATTATTGGGTCTCAAGCTGAAAAATTCTAAACAATCCGAAAAGGCTTAAATAAGAGGAATCTGAACTTTGTACGCAAATCCACATAGCCTACCATAGGCCTTGATAGTTTTCAGTCTTAGCAAAGTTTGGATCTTATATATGAAGACCAAAAGCTAATTGGTTGGTGGAAAAGCTGGTGAGACTTGCATCATTGATAATGGCTGCCAAGTCTGCGGAGTTTTGATAAAGTCTCGATTAATCTGGGTGATGAGTACTGCTCGGCTTCATATTCCATTGTAATGACAGGCTTGCAATATTGCAGGAGGGGGGTGATGATGTGCTTCTGAGTGGGATGAAGTCGAGGAACAGAGCATTCCACGATGATGTGGTCGCTTACATAATCAACCACAGAAGCAAATGGATTGTAAGTTGAATAACAGGGCACATGAGTGTAGTATATGCAAAACCATAGTATAGTCGGTTACTATTGCAGCATAAGCTTAAGCTTCGCTGCCAGATTACCAACAAGATGATAATGTTATCTTTAAAATAAAGTTCATTTAAAGAATGTTGGTTTTAAACAAAAAATCTATCCCTATCTTGCAAGCCGCAGTGATTTTAGAAATTTCTGGTTGCAATACTCAGGGGGTGGTGGGGAATATACCACAAAATTTAATTCTGGACTTCCAGATGTGGCCGTAATTGATTTTTTCAGGTGCAATTTCAGCGACTCCTAATCAGCTACCCAGAATTTGAAGCTGTATATCTCAACATGAAAAACGCCTCAGAGGCAACTGAAAATGTGCAGATATCGGAAAGCGACACAAGTTCTCAAGCTTCCGAGCAGTCTGGTGCTGTTGCTGGCAATGTTGCCTCGACACCTCCAAGAAGCTCCAATGATTCCAAAACGAGAACGCCAAGTTCTGACCGGAGACAGAAAGGTGCAGCGGTGTCCGATAGAAACTGTCTGCTGGCATCATTGCAGTCACCTGGCGGTACTGAAGGCGAAAATGAAGACTCTAGATCTGAGAAAGAAGCACCCCTTATTAGCAGGGCTTCGAAAGACTTTGTACCGCCAGAGCCAAGAGTGGAAACCAAAATAGCAAAATTGAAAATATCGGATAACAAGAGAGGTGATACAAAGAAAGCAAGCGGGGAAATTAAAACACCTCTTAATATTTTGCATTGTGAAATGATGGAGTTAATGGAACAGCTTCCGGGTTCAGAATCTACTGTACAGCTGTCAGATTTTGTTGTCAAAACCGGAAAGGTAAGGCACAATTCAAAAACTTAACTTCTCATAATCTCAGGACAAGATCTTAATACCAGAATAAATTTAGGGCAGCTTTAGGTAGCTCATAAAGTTGATTTGATTTAAATTCTCAAATTGCATAGAGAAACAAAGTTCACTTGAAAATGGATGTTCGGCGCATGTGAATCAAATCCGGTTTTGATGTTGTATATATACCGCTTTATATATGATATTATTAATTGCTCTTGAACGAAGTTCATAGCAATTATTGTAAACGTGTCTTTTTTATGCAAAATTTTTGCTTGACAGTTTTGACTTTTCGAGTGACTTTTACGCCCTTGACTTTTAAAGTTTCGCGTGATCTAAAATTCTTTCTCAATCTCAATTTCAAGCAGCAGAACTCAATTGGCGACAATTTTATACTAAAAGTCAAATATAATACCGCTTTGACGAAGTAATTTTAGACCCTTGAAGGGGTTTCTACTGGTAAACGCAAACAGTTGAAAATCAGAGCAAATTGTTTCACCCATTCTGTAAAATTTGAGATTGTCGATTTCATTTGTCCTGAATTTCATTCAAATTTCGGTTTGAAAAGACAACAGGTAAATTTTTTGAGAAATAAAAACGCTTAAATTGATATATGGCTGGGTAAGATAATCTTAGTCGACTTTATTAACTCGTTGTCATACCATTAGTTATCAGGTCAAAGTCATAATCAAGTTTGTAATCACGGCAACTCCTGGATTCATGGCCTCTGATGATGATTTATCATGTGAACCAAAACCCACATAATCGGGTTTAAAATTAGATTTGTAGAACCCACACAATAGGGATTTCAGTTGGAATAATAAAGCCCACACAATCGAGTTTTCAATTGGGTTAGTAGAACCCACACAATCTGATTTGCAATTGGGATACCGAAACCCACACAATCAAAGGTTATGACGTAAAGGAGGCTTCTTTGACTTGCAACTGGCTCACAGTTTTGCACTTCTTGCTATCAACATTATAGCGTTTCCTCTCATTATTGTGACTGAAACCAATTGATCAAGCCTGCTGAAAGCAACTGACAAAGCAGCTGAGTACAAACTTCTGTTGTCAGTGAGCAGAGCTATTCGCTTCAATTTATTTCTGACCAACTCAGAGAGTCCACCAAATGATTCAAAAGCCGTGGGAATAAATTGAACACATATGTTGGCACATTGTTGGGAATGCTGCTCAAACTTTCTGTCTTCCGCAGCTCTCATGGCCGCATTTGAAATAATACTGGGTTGCAGTGGGGAGGTAATGGTTACATCCAGAGCTGCTGATTCTCCAGCAGACCAACATGGTAAATACACATCTCCAGGTCGAGAATTTGTTTCTGGTATCCAGTTTTCTGCTCGCAAACTGGTGACAGGTTGGCAGCGCTGCAAGCGGGAAAAAAATTGTTCCTTAGGTGGATGTGTCGCGAATTCATATAGCCCCGCCCATGACATGTAACAGCATGATCACCGAGTGTATCCAAAGATCCTGTTGTACAATAGAGACACTTCCCTTCTTTTTCATATATGGGAACCCCCAGTCTGTATTTCACATGTTCACGAAACTCGTCTGGTAAGCGATTGAGGCCGAGAGCCGGTATGGGAGCTGCCAATAACCATTCTCTTTATTGAGACAGAGAGAGTGACAATAAACCAGTATTTTGTCTTTCGTATGTTTGGTTTTCAATTAATTTATTGAGAGCAACATCGTCGAGGACTTCCTCTATATTACTTTGAGTAAGCTGCAATATTGCAAACCATTTGTTTGGTCAACCATTTTGGTAAGTGTGATCTGCTTTCAGACCTTGGCCAGTTTTAAGCTCTACCAATGTAGCAGACTGCGATATCGAACCAATATAGGCTGCTTTTATCTGGTCAGCTGCTCGTCGGACTCTAATTCCAGTCTTTTTCATAGGCAAACAAGCTTGATGCCATGACTCATTGAACAAAACTTTACCCAGTATATTCTCGAAAGTTGTCCTTTGAAGCGAGTCAATTTCCCCAAAGATTTTTACGGTTTGCTCTGATGGCGTATTGCAGCGCAGTAAATACACCATTTTTGGTGCACCCAGGCAACTACGTAGAATGCCGAGAGCACACTGTGGGTCGTTTATGTACTCTAGTTTCTCCAGTAGATTTCCGATCTTTTGAACAAGTTTGTGTTGAGGGAGCAACGAATATGGGGGATCCAACAGCACCCAGTATTTCAATTCCTTCTCTACTGTTTCTTTTATTACTGCTATCGATCGTGTTCAGAGCTCCTTTTGACCAGACGTCACATTTGTCTCTTCTGAGTTCTAAACCTCAAGTTTTGCCCGAGTCAGTCAAAATATCTTTAAAAAAGCTGCAATATTGACAAACCATTTATTTCATCAACCATTTTGGTAAGTGTGATCTGCTTTCAGACCTTGGCCAGTTATAAGCTCTACTAATGTAGCAGACTGCGATATCGAACCAATATAGGCTGCTTTCATCTGGTCAGCTGCTCGTCGGACTCTAATTCAAGTCTTTTTCATAGGCAAACAAGCTTGATGCCATGACTCATTGAACAAAACTGTACCCAGTATATTCTCGAAAGTTGTTCTTTGAAGCGAATCAAATTCCCCAAAAATTTTTACGGTTTTCTCTGATGGTGTATTGCATCGCAGTGAATACACCATTTTTGGTGCACCCAGGCAACTACGTAGAATGCCGAGAGCACACTGTGGGTCGTTTATGTACTGTAGTTTCTCCAGTAGTTTTCCGATCTTTTGAACAAGTTTGTGTTGAGGGAGCAACGAATATGGGGGATCCAACAGCACCCAGTATTTCAATTCCTTCTCTACTGTTTCTTTTAATTCTGCTATCGATCGTGTTCAGAGCTCCTTTTGACCAGACGTCACATTTGTCTCTTCTGAGTTCTAAACCGCAAATTTCGCCCGAGTCAGTCAAAATATCTTTAAGTAAGCTGCAATATTGACAAACCATTTAATTCATCAACCATTTTGGTGTGATCTGCTTTCAGACCTTGGCCTGTTATAAGCTCTACCAATGTAGCAGACTGCGATATCGAACCAATATAGGCTACTTTCATCTGGTCAGCTGCTCGTCGGACTCTAATTCCACTCTTTTTGATAGGCAAACAAGCTTGATGCCATGACTCATTGAACAAAACTGTACCCAGTATATTCTCGAAAGTTGTCCTTTGAAGCGAGCCAAATTCCCCAAAAATTTTTACGGTTTGCTCTGATGGGGTATTGCATCGCAGTGAATACACCATTTTTGGTGCACCCAGGCAACTACGTAGAATGCCGAGAGCACACTGTGGGTCGTTTATGTACTCTAGTTTCTCCAGTAGTTTTCCGATCTTTTGAACAAGTTTGTGTTGAGGCAGCAACGAATATGGGGGATCCAACAGCACCCAGTATTTCAATTCCTTCTCCTACTGTTTCTTTTAATTCTGCTATCCATCGTGTTCAGAGCTCGTTTTGACCAGACGTCACATTTGTCTCTTCTGAGTTCTAAACCGCAAGTTTCGCCCGAGTCAGTCAAATTATCTTTAAGTAAGCTGCAATATTGACAAACCATTTAATTCATCAACCATTATGGTAAGTGTGATCTGCTTTCAGACCTTGGCCTGTTATAAGCACTACCAATGTAGCAGACTGCGATATCGAACCAATATAGGCTACCTTCATCTGGTCAGCTGCTCGTCGGACTCTAATTCAAGTCTTTTTCATAGGCAAACAAGCTGGATGCCATGACTCATTGAACAAAACTGTACCCAGTATATTCTCGAAAGTTGTACTTTGAAGCGAATCAAATTCCCCAAAATTTTTTACGGTTTGCTCTGATGGTGTATTGCAGCGCAGTGAATATACCATTTTTGGTGCACCCAGGCAGGCAACTACGTAGAATGCCGAGAGCACACTGTGGGTCGTTTATGTACTCTAGTTTCTCCAGTAGTTTTCCGATCTTTTGAACAAGTTTGTGTTGAGGGAGCAACGAATATGGGGGATCCAACAGCACCCAGTATTTCAATTCCTTCTCTACTGTTTCTTTTAATTCTGCTATCCATCGTGTTCAGAGCTCCTTTTTACCAGACGTCACATTTGTCTCTTCTGAGTTCTAAACCGCAAGTTTTGCCCGAGTCAGTCAAAATATCTTTAAGTAAGCTGCAATATTGACAAACCATTTAATTCATCAACCATTTTGGTAAGTGTGATCTGCTTTCAGACCTTGGCCTGTTATAAGCTCTACCAATGTAGCAGACTGCGATATCGAACCAATATAGGCTACTTTCATCTGGTCAGCTGCTCGTCGGACTCTAATTCCAGTCTTTTTGATAGGCAAACAAGCTTGATGCCATGACTCATTGAACAAAACTGTACCCAGTATGTTCTCGAAAGTTGTCCTTTGAAGCGAGTCAAATTCGCCAAAAATTTTTACGGCTTTCTCTGATAATGTAATGCAGCGCGGTGAATATACCATTTTTGGTGCACCCAGGCAACTACGTAGAATGCCGAGAGCACACTGTGGGTCGTTATTGTACTCTAGTTTCTCCAGTAGTTTTCCGATCTTTTGAACAAGTTTCTGTTTTGAGGGAGCAACGAATATGGGGGATCCAACAGCACCCAGTATTTCAATTCCTTCTCCTACTGTTTCTTTTAATTCTGCTATCCATAGTGTTCAGAGCTCCTTTTGACCAGACGTCACATTTGTTTCTTCTGTGTTCTAAACCGCAAGTTTTGCCCGAGTCAATCAAAATATCCTCAAATAAGCTGCAATATTGACAAACCATTTATTTCATCAACCATTTTGGTAAGTGTGATCTGCTTTCAGACCTTGGCCAGTTATAAGCTCTACCAATGTAGCAGACTGCGATATCGAACCAATATAGGCTACTTTCATCTGGTCAGCTGCTCGTCGACTCTAATTCCAGTCTTTTTGATAGGCAAACAAGCTTGATGCCATGACTCATTGAACAAAACTGTACCCAGTATATTCTCGAAAGTTGTCCTTTGAAGCGAGTCAAATTCGCCAAAAATTTTTACGGCTTGCTCTGATGGTGTAATGCAGCGCAGTGAATACACCATTTTTGGTGCACCCAGGCAACTACGTAGAATGCCGAGAGCACACTGTGGGTCGTTTTTGTACTCTAGTTTCTCCAGTAGTTTTCCGATCTTTTGAACAAGTTTCTGTTTTGAGGGAGCAACGAATATGGGGGATCCAACAGCACCCAGTATTTCAATTCCTTCTCCTACTGTTTCTTTTAATTCTGCTATCCATAGTGTTCAGAGCTCCTTTTGACCACACGTCACATTTGTTTCTTCTGAGTTCTAAGCCGCAAGTTTTGCCCGAGTCAGTCAAAATATCTTTTAGTAAGCTGCAATATTGACAAGCCATTTAATTCATCAATCATTTTGGTAAGTGTGATTTGCTTTTAGACCTTGGCCAGTTATAAGCTCTACTAATGTAGCAGACTGCGATATCGAACGAATATAGGCTGCTTTCATCTGGTCAGCTGCTCGTCGGACTCTAATTCAAGTCTTTTTCATAGGCAAAGAAGCTTGATGCCATGACTCATTGAACAAAACTGTACCCAGTATATTCTCGAAAGTTGTCCTTTGAAGCGAGTCGAGTTCCCCAAAAATTTTTACGGCTTGCTCTGATGGTGTATTGCAGTGCAGTGAATACACCATTTTTGGTGCACCCAGGCAACTACTTAGAATGCCGAGAATACACTGTGGATCGTTTTTTTTTACTCTAGTTTCTCCAGTAGTTTTCCGATCTTTTGAACAAGTTTCTGTGTTGAGGGAGCAACGAATATGGGGGATCCAACAGCACCCATTTTTTCAATTCCTTCTCTACTGTTTCTTTTAATTCTGCTATCGATCGTGTTCAGAGCTCCTTTTGACCAGACGTCACATTTGTCTCTTCTGAGTTCTAAACCGCAAGTTTTGCCCGAGTCAGTCAAAGTATCTGAAGCCTCCTTAAGTTCGGTTTCTGTTGCAGCGATAATACCATTGTCAAGTTAACAGTAGTGCTTGGTAAGATTAGGTAATTTTGATTCAGTTTCTTCTATTATAGACGACAAGGTTAGGGAGAACAACAGAGGACCCAAGGGATCTCCTTCTTTCACTCTAGACTTTTTACAGATTTGTTGCTATATTAAAGATGACTCTGCTGTGAGTAGCAATTAATGGCAAATGATGCAAGACTCGGCATTAAAACATTAAAGTTTTTCACTATTTCTAGGATTTGAAATTTTCACTATTTCATTATTTGAAATTTCGGTAAAATTTTAATTTCAGTTAGTTTTGAAAAAAGAATTTTTTCTACAATTTGAAATTTTTGAAATTAGAAATTTCTGAATTTTGAAATTCCAGTAAAATTTGAATATCAGTTCAATTTGAGGTTCAATTGAATTTAGTTAAATTTGATTTTCAGTGAAGTTTGAATTTCAGTTAAATTCGAATTTTAGTTGAGTTGGAAAATCCAAAACCAGAACAAAATATTTCACTATTTATAGAATTTGAAATTTCAGTAGAGCTTGATGTTCAGTTTAATTTGAAATTCAGTTAAAGTTCATTTAGTTTTGAAAAACAAAAAAAAATCTGTTTCAAATCTGGTTCAAACGAAAAACTGTTTCCGAAATTTTCACTATTTCACTAGTGAAATTTGAGTTTTTAGTTACACTTGAATTCCAATTGAGTTTGATTTTCAATTAGTTTGAATTTCAGTTAAATATCAAATTCAGTTAAACTTGCATAAAAATTTGGATAACAGAGCTTGTTTCACTATTTCTAAAATTTGAAATTTTCAGAAGTCACCTTTTTCTAAGTTTCCACTGTTTCTGTTAAATTTCACCATTTGAATTTCAGTTAAATTTCTTTATTTGAATTTCAGTTAAATGTACTTAGATCATAAGTTGAAAATTTCTACGGTTGAAAACAAATTGTTCCAAAACCAGAACAAATGATGTCACGTTTTCTAATTTTTAATTTCTGTTAGTTTTGAGTTTCGTTTAAATTTGAATGTTAGTTAAATTTCAGTTGAATTTGAATATCAATATGTTATATTAAACTTTCAGATATTTGGGATGAGCTCTTATCTTCCTTAACGTATTGAACGCGCTCCTCTTTCAACCTGTTTCCGCATTAGAAGTTCGCAACAACGTCGTTCAGTTTTTGCGGAAATACAAATGGAAGATATCGTGCACTCGTTTTTATTCTGTTTCATTCCAATGGAGCTCAAAGAAGTTTTTGCTGCTATGTTTACGCTCATCTAGTTAATTTAAAAAATTTTAACTTGAAGCTGGACCATTTTGCACATGTAAGCCTTGCAATGTTAGTTTTGAGGAAATAAACACCAGGAACTTATAGCAATTCCGAACTTTTGCTAATTTTTGTTGTTTGCCTGCCTCCGCTTTTCTCTTATTTGTCAGGACAGATTTTTGTACCTTCAGTTTATCTGTGTTTGCAACTTAGATGGTTAACTTTGGAATTCAATACCCCGTTATCAAAAATGTCTATCACTTTAATGCTATTATTAATAGTTTCCCCTATTTCAGTAACAAAAAATGGGTTTGCTTGCAATTTCCAATTGATCTATGAGTCAGTTGATGTAGTAAATTTTTCAATTTAATTACGTTTTATTTATATACGTTTTCAGTTTAGTTTGGTCTTTCTCTTCAGTTGTATTTCGAAACCCCAGTCCAAAGCTATTGCATCAAATTTCTTGCAATTTGCCTGCTATGTATATTTATTTGTTTAATAGCCCCGGCGCGATAGCTGAGGCTATTATTGGCCGTAACTTGGTTTTTTATTTCTGTCAAGATTTTTGTTTCGAGCATATAACGTCACAGTCGCTTCAAATCTGTTTTTTGTTCAATCGTTCATGCATTTTTAACTGAAGTGCGTGCCTGACGTCATTTCTACTCTTGGTGGAGCGAGTTGTTTTTTTCATTTGCGTGATTAATCTTTTGGTCCCACTTGACTTACCTCACTCTCAGAACTGACTTCATCGCTTTGAAATTGACTTTTCTTTACTTTAATTGAATGCGATAAGGTCAAGTGAGCGTATATCACTCTAATTGAAGGTTATTTAGGAGCAGCTAATAGAAACAGCAATTCGTTATGCAGATTCTCAATCAAAATTTAAGATCTCAGCCCTTAATGAAAAGAATAAGTTTCTTTTTTGGTCTGTCTTTTTAACTTTCTTTTTGCAACTGTAGATCTACGAAGCTTTTGCGTGAAAAGAGGAGCTTTTTTGATAAAAAATGTCAGCAAAGGAGAATTCGAGATAGATTGCGAAGTATATGAAAGCGGTTGTCCATCAAAACAGGCCACTACAATCATGATTCCTATCAAGCAGTATTTGTTTTTTATATTTATTAAGATTAAGATCTAGGGCGAGGATAAGTTTCAGTTTTTTATTAAATTATATAGATTGTTTAACGTACGTTGCCGCACATCACCGATTGTCCTGTTTAATTTTTTTGCCAATCATGTTTTACTAACCAGGGACCTAATTGTTTCAAGAAGTTGAATATACTGCTTGATGACATTATGAAATGGTGTTTGGCATGTTAAATTTGACGGTATCGAAAACTTTCTCTTTGCAAAATATGAGAAGAAATAATGTAACTGGTGGTAACTGGTTAATTTAATTGCTCCACTCTGCAATACGTTTTGCTGTTGTTTCTCATGAAACATTTTTTTTATTTCGTCTCCCACATTTCTATTTCTACTATATGACGTCACGATATATTCAATCTGCGTGTTGTTCCTTCATGCAATTTCGACTGTGTGACGTTATTTTTCAGTCGTAGTGGACCGAATTTTTTGTTCGTTCGCTTCGTTAAATTTTTTTTGGTCACACGTCAGTTACGTCACTCAAAAATTACTTTGCTCTCTTTTGAAATGACTATCTTGTTTTATTTCAAGGAGATAAGGTCAACTGAGAGTGTCTCAATGTAATTGAGGGTTATTTGAGACCCGCTAATAGAAGCAGCAGTAAGTTATGCAAATTCTTATTCAAAATATAACATCTCAGCAATTAATAAAAGAAGTTTATTTTTCGGTCTGTTTTTGTAATTTTTTTGATACAGCAGATCTACGGAAGCGATCGCGGTTTTTTTCTAGCAATCTGGCAGGTGTGTTCTTTTGGTGAAAAAAATGTGTTTTTGAGAAAAGAAAAACCGTTTTGCCTTAAGTTGTTACCATTTTCAATGTCTATCTCATCTTCATACTCATGCGATGCTTTTATTTTCAGCACCGAAAACGAGAATGTTCCTTTCTTACCACACAATTACAATAATTTTTATGATAACTTTATGACTTCAAGTCAAATCAGGGGGTCACCGTTATCGATTAATTTTTGCCCAATTTTTCAAAATTTCTGGGAGAGGGGCAGAGTTGTACGAGTATTTAGGATAACTAATTTTGTGTTGATTTTGATGGAAGGTGGTAAGGATTCTGGAGATGTGTCACTCTCGTCGTTGTGTGGGCAAGTTGCGCCCCTTCCCTCGTGCCAACATTCGGCATGCTCTCTTTTCTCCTTTGGACTGCAGGGTACCCAGACTGAGGGTTCCACTGGAGGAGTGTCCCCCTGAATTCCTCTCCAACCCTGCACAGTTCGAAAGTGTCCTCTTTGCAGCAAGAATTACCAACTGGAAGGCGGACGATATATATGCCGTCGGGTATGTTCCTTACATCATCATTGATTTCAAGAAAGTTTTATCGCCTTCTAGGAGCTAATAGTCCCATAGTGACTTGCAAAAATTACGTTTTCGAGCTGACCTTACAAGTGCATATCCAGGTCAGCAGAGAAAGCTAAAAGTTTATAAGTTTAAGTTGCTGACTTAGTTTTTCAGTGTTAATTCTTCTAATAGGTCATTATGTTCTTTATATACGTTTTACTTTTTAATAGCCGCACAGCGATAGCTGGGGCTATTATTGGCCTTCTCTTGGTTTTTTACAATTCAAAGAATTTGAATTGTATTGGGGCGCTGTCTTTTTTTTTAAGATCTGTTCACACATTTTCATGATTTTTGAAGTCAAATTGGAGTAGTGATTTTGGTCACGCCGAAACAGGAAATGGAGCGAAAAAGCGAGTGGTTTTGCGGCGTGATTTTTTTTTTGCTCTAATTTTTAAAGTAGAGTGCGAAAATGGTGTTTGAACAAAAATTCGGTTTCTCGGTAGTGGTTTTTTGTTCACATGCGGCAATTTCACTCTGATTTTTACTGTTTTTTCGATTTTTTGGATCGGATTTTTTTCTAAATGGTTTTCCCAATCCATTCACAGCTCATTCTAGGCCTAGTTTTTTGTTTGAATTCAATTTCCATTTCTCGCTAGTGGTTTTTTTGTTCACATGCGGCATTTTGACATTGATTTTTTGTTTTTTTTCTTATTTTTTGATCTGATTTTTTTAAAATGGTTTTCTCAATTCACTCATAGTCCATTCTAGGTCTAGTTTTTCTGTTTAGTCAATGAAAATTCTTTGAATTGTACGTCAGGACTTGTCCTGCTATGTTTTTTTTTATTTCGTCATGATTTTTGTTACGACCATATGACGTCACAGCCACTTTTTGTTCATTTGTTCATGCAATTTCAACTGAATTGCATGTGTGACGTCATTTTTCGCTCTTAGTGGAGCGAGTTTTTTTGTTCATGCGCGTGATTAAATTTTTGGTCACACTTGACTTACCTCACTCTCAAAAATGACTTCCTCAATTTGAAATTGACTTTTATTTACTTTAATTCAAAGAGATAAGGTCAAATGGGTGTGTGTCACTCTAAATGAAGGTTATTTGAGATCAGCTAATAGAGGCAGCAATAACTTATACATATTTTTAATCAAAATATAACCGATCAGCCTTCAATGAAAAGACGAATTTTTTTGGTCTGTCTTTTTTACTGTTTTTTTAAACTGCCGATCTACGAATCAATTGCGGCTATTTTCTGGCAATCTGCCAGCTATGTTTTCGTTTTTTATAAATCACCACTTTCACGTTTGACCTCTGACTTACCTCACTCGCTGTTTGAACTGAATGGAATTTAGAATTAATTCAGTAAATTTACGCATATGCAGCCCAGGTCAGAAAGCGAAAAAATAAAAACATTAATCCAAGAAAGCGCGAACACAGACTAAATGGTTTTCTCTTATTTTTCTCCAACTGTTTCAATCCCAACGGCGGTTAGTGGTGTCAATGGCTCATTTTTCGACATTCTGCCGGCTATTCGTGAATATAAACTCACGAATATTTAAATTGGTACATCAGAGGGATATTATTATTCAATATCGTATCATATCGATTGTTTGTCGAATAACGAAATTCACTATCAAAAACTACTCCGCAATTTATAAATACAATGCTGATTGAAGAAGAACAAAATTTAAGTTGAGTGCTGTTTCTTGAAATTGTAAATTTTCCAAGATAAAAGATTTAGCATATTCTCGTCTAATCTCCGATTATTCAAGTTCTTATTATTGAATGGTATTTGCTGTGAACTTGAAACTGATGGCTGCTTAACTATTATTACAAGAAGGTCGGTGATTTGGTGGCTATTGTCCCTTTTAGCAGGTTCGTGAGAATTTTTGAGATAACAAATGAAGCACGAAGAAATGAAGTCATCTATCTGTATATTAATTCTAACTCAAATGCTATGTGACCGTGTTTAAGCTCCAATCTTATTATGTTTCAACGGTCCTTGCAGTCTTGCGTAATACATGGGTTTCGCGACGTGCTATACCGCCATATTTAAATTCCTTTTCTGTACATTTTTTGCACACATTTTTTGCATACCAAAAACAAGCGAGTCAAAATAGCCATTGAGAGGCATGTGTTCGAGAACGATTTGATGCCGCAAATTGTTCCTATATTCTTGCCCCAAGAATCCGTAATTGTTTTTATCCACTCCTGTCTGTTTGTTATCCGTTCTTCTTTCCTTCTTCCTATCTTCTTTCCTTTTTCTTTCTTTCTTTCTTTCTTTCTTTCTTTCTTTCTTTCTTTCCTTTCCTTTCTTTCTTTCTTTCTTTCTTTCTTTCTTTCTTTCTTTCCTTTCTTTCTTTCTCTTTCTTTCTTTCTTTCTTTCTCTTTATTTCTTTCTTTTTCTTTCTTTCTTTCTTTCTTTCTTTTTCTTTCTTTCTTTCTTTCTTTCTTTCTTTCTTTATTTCTTTCTTTCTTTCTTTTTATTTTTCTTTCTTTCTTTCTCTCTTTCTCTTTCTTTCTCTTTGTTTCTTTTTCCTTCTTTCTTTCTTTCTTTCTTTCTTTCTTGCTGTCTTTCTTTCTTTCTGTTTTTCTTTCTTTGTTTCTCTCTTTCTTTCTTTCTTTCTTTCTTTCTTTCTTTTTTCTTTCTTTCTTTCTTTCTTTCTTTCTTTCTTTCGTTCTTTTTTCTTTCTTTCTTTCCTTTTTTGTTTCCTTCCCTCCTTTTTCCACTTTTTTTGTGGTTCACCTTTCTTTACGTTCTTTCACTGTTTTTCTTCCGTTTTTTCTTTCGTTCTCTCTTTCCTTCATTCGTTCACTCTTTCTTTTTCTCTTTTTTCAATTTTTTTCTTTGAGTCTTTCTTTCTCTTCTTTCCCCATCACGCAGCCTAGAGTTCTGCATGCATTTCTTTGCAGTTTATGTACGTTCTTTTGTTTGTAGATTTCTGTACTTATGCACGCATGATTGCAGGTGTGTATGTGCATGTGTCGTGTTTGTGTGTGTGTGTGTGTGTGTGTGTGTGTGTGTGTGTGTGTGTGTTTGTGCGAGTGCACTAGTAAGAAAAAGCGTTTGACCTTGAACTTCGATGCATCTTGGCGCGTGAGTTGTGTCATATGTAATCCAATGAGCTTGACCTTTTCCGTGACTTTCTTTTGACTTTCTTCTATTGAGCTAAATAGTTAGAGCTAAATATATTTTTAACTTGAGACCAATTTAAATTCAGTGCGTTATTAAAAATTGATTAGTGATGCCGTCTGCTTTTGCCTTGATGTTTTGTGTTACCAGCCTTTTTTGTTTTTTTTGGCACGTACATTCTTTAGGCATTAGTCTGGTGAAAAATTTGTAGCGTGATAGCCGAGAGGTAAGGTGTGTGGTTGACACGCCAATGATTGAGAGTTCAATCCACTGCCTCCATGAAGCTGTCTGTGTGAGGATGAGCTCTTACTTAATCATAGCTTCAGGTTGACCATAGCCTGACCAATGTTGGCTGCAATGATGGTACCACGTGAAAGTTTCAGACGCAAAAAAAGTGGCTATAGTCACCAAAAAAGAGCAGTGCTGCTCATGAAAGATCAGTCTGAAATGTGGGGAATAATAAGAAAAAGGGCAGCTGAAAACAGGCTACTGTAGGCCTAATGCTGTTCCGCTGCAATTATGCAGAAACCACAATTGTTAATTATTATTAAAAATATGAGCAAGGATGTTGGGTTTATGTGGACCGCTTTGCTCACAAAAAGAGCGAAACAGGTGTACGATCATTGCTCTCTGTGCTGTTTTCGTGAAACCAAACGTGAAAATCTATTTTGGGAATGTATTAAAGTAGAAAAAAGATGACTGCGTGGGTTTCAAAAAATAGGCCGGTAACGAGTTGAAATTCGTTGAAATTTTGTCAAATTTTGTTATTTTTTTGGCAAGAAAGCGGAAGCTTCTTAGGTGTTCTCAGAAAAAAGTTTTGCCTTATCTGATTCAAACAGCGCCTTTTTTGCCTAAGAATGCTCTGAAACTCGCTGAAATTTATCGCCAGAAGTTTCCATGTCAAGCGAGATAAAGTTTAAGCAAAAAAATTGTACAATTAAATATTTCAGAGGCATCGAGACAGCCGACCTGGATTTTTGCTATTGCTCAGCCTCAATCTGTCAATAATAATCTTCAGTAAATTGACAAAATTTCCGTTCATATAAAGCAACTCTATTACTTGAATATGTCCTCAAGACTGGAACAATTTTGAGAAAGAAGTTAGCTAACTTCATTTCTCTGTTGACTGCTTTTAAAAACATTGCCTCAGAATTCCCTGACAGAATCGATGTGTCTTCATAATTTTTTAATTTTGAGAAATTTTTAACTGAAATGCTCTCCATTGCATTAGAGAAGATAGCTCATAGGAGCTTCATCAAAAGGTGTTGGGTGGAGACTAAAAGTTCCGAATTTACTCAACCTAACTGCATTCACTCTCCAATAATTTTATTTCTACCAACCAGTCAATTCTTAGGGAGTTGTTCTATTTGAAGCCGTTGATTCACTCATCGGGGTCCTGAATTTTGATTGAAAGCTTTTACTGAATGAGCTCTATGACTGCTTGAGCTACTACGCGTTCGTAGTTTCGTTAAAATGTGTTCAATTTAATTCTTACTGAGTTACAGAACAGTGCCTGAAGAGCTTTAGCAGAGAGCATATAAAAAATTTCTAAAAATTTTTATGACCGGACTTCGGTTGTCTCTGATTTGCATTAGAACACATTACTGCAGAAATCCCGATCAATAGGACTGTCACCTCAATATCTAAAGAATTAAAGAACTTGCCTAAGTGATGTTCTCTCTCAACTGCATTAGAAAAGATCTTTCACTGAATTGGAAACATTGAGGAATTTGCTTTTTTCTGTTGAGTGCATCAGAGAACATCACTTGGGGTAATTCTGAGAGAAGGAGTGTCCTCGAAATTAAAGTTTTAAATAATCACTCAACTGCATTTATTAATTGCTCTCAAACGAAGTTTGTAGCAATTATATTAGTCCTGTCGGTCTTTTTTATGCGATTTTTCGCTTGACCGATTTTTCGTCTGACGGTTTTGACTTTCTTCCTCAAAAATGGGACAAACAGGTAGCGCCCAGCGGGCATTAAGTGCTCTTAGAACCTTTCATCTCTGTTTCAGCTCGAACTGTTTTGGAGACTTATAATTATGGCGTGAGGGGCGGTTCTTAGAGGTTGAAGTCACCTCCACTGTTGACCCCCCTCCCAGTATTGCCCCCGCCGCGCTGTTGCCCCCCTCCCCGCCCCACAGTTTCCCCTCCCCATCAACCCTCGGATCACGTTCGAACAACTGATCGCTAAAAACGCGCACTAATTTTCAATTTTTTTCAAGTTTTTTAAAAAATTTTTGTCATTTTTGAGTTTTTTCAGCTCTAGGTGTCAAGGAACCTCCTCTAGGGTTTTATAAAGGTTACTGCATAGTTTCTAGTGGTAGTGAAATGGTTTCAATGTTTAACATCACGAATTTTAGCAATTTTTTTGACAAAGCGTGCAAGTTTTTTCAATAAATTGACCTTGTTTTCATTATTCACGTCTTTCCCGACGCAGGGGCCAGAAAACCTCCCCAAGGCTTTGATAATAAGTTACTGAATATATTTTATTTGCCATGGAATAGTTTTCAACTTTTAATATCACGCAAGTTTTTTTCAAGTTTTTTGAAAATTTTTGTCATTTTTTAGATTTATCTAGCCTCAAGAGCCAAGGAGCCTCCTGTAGGATTTGATAATAGGTTACTGTTTAGTTTCTGATGGTAATGGAATGATTTTAACACTTTAACATGACGAACTTCATCATTTTTTAAAATAAAAATTGCTTTTTTAGTTTTTTGAAATTTGTTGTCGGTTTTTAGGTTTCTCCCGCCTGAAAAGCTGAGGAACATCGTCTTGGGTTTAACAATAGGTTACTGTTTAGTTTTTAAATGTAATGGATTGTTTTTAATTGCTCTTGAACGCAGTTCATAGCAATTATTGTAAACGTGTGTGTCTTTTTTTTATGCAAAATTTTCGCTTGACGGTTTTGACTTTTCGAGTGACTTTTACGCCCTTGACTTATTGCATTTCGCGTGATCTAAAATTCTCTCTCAATCACAGTTTCAAGCAGCTGAACTCAATTGGTGGCAATTTAATACTAAAAGTCAAATAAAAAGTGCGCCGAAACTGGTGTCATTTTTTTACTTTAAATCTTAATAGTGGTATATGTTAACCTCTAATATGGTTATTTGAAGCCCACTATAGAACTTCTTAGTCCCATTTAGGCTACCCCTCCCCCCCCGACTGAAGCAGGCTGCAATTGATTAGAGCTCCCACTAGTCGTTCAAGAGCAATTTTCCGACGTTTAGTCGGTTATGTTTCAAGATTGCAACACAAATTTTAGCATTTTTTTCAATTGTTTTTGGCATTTATTCTCCTTCCGGTTTTTAAGCCTAACAGGAAATCTCCGTTAGGGTTTGATAATAAGTTACTGGAAAGTGTTTTTTGGCCATGGATTGGTTTTCAACTATTATTCGCACAAATGTTAGCAGTTTTTTATACAATTTCAATTTTTTTCAAGTTTTGAAATTTTTTGTCCTTTTTTAGGTTTCTCCTGCCTCAAGAGCCACATAGCCTCCTCTAGAGTTTGATCATAGGTTACTGATGATGGTTTCTAGACGTACTGGAATGTTTTTCAAGATTTTAGTATCAGCATTTTTAAATTTTTTTTGAATCTTTTTGAATTTCGTATCATTTTTTTCCGCCACCAGGGTCCTAGGGAGCTCATCCAGGGTTTGATGCTAAGGTTTCGGATACTAGGTTTCTAATAAGCATTCTGGAGTTAATGGAATGGTTATCAATATTTTTAATGACTCTTGCGTTAGCAGTTTTTTGATAAAATTTAATTTTTCACATTTTTGGAAAATTATTATCATCTTCCAAGTTTATGGATATTTATGAGCCAGTGAAACTATTTAAAGCTAAAAATAGGGATACTAGATAGTCTCTTGTGACAACGAAAACTTTTTGAAGATTTTAATATCTGGAGTTTTAGCAAGATTTTGTTAAAATTCTCGATTGTTTTCAAAATTTTTGAATGTTTTTGTCCTTTTCTGAGTTCAACGATCATTGCTGGCCAACGAAGCTTTTCAAGTCTTGCAGATAGTTTACATGACATAACTCCAGAGACAAAAAATAGTTTTGAGCGTTTTTACTGTAAAATCTGGAAGCTTTTTTAAAATTTAGCAATTTTGCAAATTTTTAAAATATCAGTTTTTTATTTGATTTATTTACTAACAAGGCTAGAAAACTAAAAGTTGCAGAATCGAATCAAGCTAAAGCTAGTCTCATTAAACCGTGTTTAGCTACTGACGAACTCAACCGCTCTCCGGTTGTTTTGAGAGCAATTCGCCCGACGTTAGTCGGTTATGTTCTCTTAATTGCATTCGAAATTTTGCTTTGAAATTTTCTACTAGAAGACATGTGTCCTCATAATTTATAGAATTCCGAAATTTTTAAATGAAAGCCTCTCCGTTGCGTTCGAAAATATATCCTATAGGAGTTTCATTGGAAAGAGTTGGGCGTGCAGACTTAAAAGTTCCAAATTTGCTCAACCTAGCTGCATTTGCTCTCGAAGGTTAATATTTCTAACAGTTCTTCTTAAGCAAATCCATTATTTAAAGTAGTTGATGCGACCTTGAGTGTCCTTAATTTCTGATCGGAAGCGTTTTCTGAATGAGCTTAATGATTACTTGAGTTGTTTCTCCTTTTTTGTTGAAATTTGTGCAATTTTTTTCTTTGCCTTCTCGTGTCATGAAGTTTTGAAAATTTTTCTAACTTCACGTCTCCCTTTGCTACATTAGAAAAATTTGTTGCTCCTATTTTTTTCTTGATGATATCAGAGCACGAGGATTGCAAATGTTGTAAGAGAATGTGTGTCCTCAAGATTTGAATTTTTAATGAAATGCTTGGCTTCTTTTGTCTCTTGACTGCATCAGAAAACTTTGCCTAGGAATGCCCTAACAGAAGAGTAGTAGATGAAGCTGACTAGAACCTCAACGGGGGGACACTATGTATTAAGATAGGGAATGCAGAAATTGTACCCCTAGGGGGACACTTAGGGGGACATTTAATGCAATTCGCACTAAATGTCCCCCTAAGCGTCCCCCTAGGGGGACAATTTCTGCATTCCCTATCTTAATACATAGTGTCCCCCCGTTGAGGTTCTGCTCAGCTCCGAATTTTTTTTTTCGAAAAAATTCTATTTTACCTTTCGGCTGATTGTAACTTGGTTCAATTTGTTTACAAGCATGACCCAGTTTTTGTTACGACTAATTGTTTGCTGTGGCGTCTGTTTGTTTCTTTAGGACAGTGATATAAATTAAGCACTGCTATTGCTAGCATTGCGATTACATAATTTGTGTATGATAAAAGTATTCAGTTCTAGTTTTTCATATTTGAGAATTTAACGCTAATATGTGAAACATGTTTTGTGAATAAAAAAAGTCGGAAAAAATTTTTTCAAAAGTTGAAATATTTTATAGGGGATCCGAACTTGTAAAAATTTTTGAAAAATGGGGTCGAAAATATTTTTTTGCGTTCTTTTGGCTTTAATCAACGTAAAAATGTTTGAAGCATGTTTTGTGACTAAAAAAAGTTGTTGGAAAAATTTTTTTCAAATTTTGAAATTTTTGCCCTATAGGGGATCAGAACTTGTAAAAATTTTAGAAAAATGGGGTCGAAAAATTTTTTTGCGTTTTTTTTGCCTTTAATCAATGTAAAATTGTGTGAAACATGTTTTGTGACTAAAAAAGTTGTCGGAAAAAATTTTTTCAAATTTTGAAAATTTTACCCTATAGGGAGATCAGAACTTGTAAAAATTTTGAAAAATGGGGTTGAAAAATTTTTTTTGCGTTTTTTCGGCTTTAATCAATGTGAAATTGTGTGAAACATGTTTTTTGAGCAAAAAAAAATGTCGGAAAATTTTTTTTCAAAAATTGAAATTTTAACCCTATAGGAGGATCAGAACTTGTAAAAATTTTTGAAAAATGGGGTTGAAAAATTTTTTTGCGATTTTTCGGTTTGAACCAATGTAAATTTGTGTGAAGCATGTTCTTTGAGTAAGAAAAGTTGTCGGAAAAAAAATCAAAAATTTTTACCCTATATATACATACATACATACATACATACATACATACATACATACATACATACATGCATACATACATACATACATACATAAATACACACACACAAACACACACACACAAACACACACACATTCACACATGTACTTCAACCTTGGGCGGAAAAAGCAAACAATTTCTTGTACAAGTATGTACTCACTTGTGGTCATGCAAATTTATGTTCACAAATGAGTACATATTATAGACTAAAACAAAGATAATTCGACTCACCTGTTTGTGGATGTGTAAACTAATAAATGATATACTCGAGGATGGAGTAAGCAGAGAAAGGAAAGATCGTGTTCAAACATGTTCATTGTGAGAAACACTTAAGAGTTTGAGAAACAAAACCGACCAATCAGAACAGAGGATTTAGTTCAAGTTGATAGCCAATCATAATTGAATAAATAAAACTTTTTAGCTGCAAGACCATGCGTTCAGTATACACTTAGTAATGAATACAATTGGAATAGAAGACATAAAGTTGATTCACGAAAAAACTGTATCACTGAGAGGTAATCAAAATTTTAGTCACATATCACATCGTCAGTTATATTTTGTTGCAGCCTGCGCATTATTAGATCCAGAAATTGACGGAGAAATAGCACTTAAATTCAGACCCTATGGTGGTTTAATAGGAGCTGATGATTCACGACTAGATCCTTTACTGAAATATAGCAAAGTTTTACGACTTCGTGCGGCCTTACACGATGCAGCTGGATTCGTAAAAGATTGTAGGAACAAAGGTCCTGGATATGTATACGCTTTCCGTTATTCACCAATAAATAATTGTCTTTTTGGACATTTGACAGGAATACTGTTTGTGCTATCAGTGAAAATTTTCCATTCTCAATTATTCCGGGAGCTGGAATGCTAAAAAATTTTGGAAGCAAGTCCGCAAATACTGTTGTTCTCGATCTCGAAGGTTTCAAACTGAAGTCAATTGGATGCATTATCAAAGAACTCTGCTTGTGTTGCAGTTACTACGATGCAATATTTTTCAAACCTCCAGTTAGCTTTGCAGAATTACCGGCACACGATCAACAAACTGTTATTTGGTTGACACACAACCTGCACGGCCTCGATTGGGACGATGGCGATACACCTTACAGTGACCTGAAAGCAGTTTGCTTAAGTTTCAGTTTCCGATTTACCCGGAAAGTTTTTTTTGCAAAAGGCACCGAAAAGTGTGAGGTCCTCAGCAAGTTGGTACAGAAAAAATTTACAATCTAGAAGATTTAAATTGTCCCCGCATTTCAGAAATACTTCCAGAGGAAACAGTTGCTTCTTGCAGTCTACATTCCAATAATTTTACAGCAAACTGTCAAGTATTCAATCATTTTGCAGAACGTAAAGCCAGAATATTTTCACAGTGGACACAAAGTGATGCACAGAGAAGAGACGGCAACACTGACCACCTATCTGTCAGACAATTTGAAGATATTTATTTGCTTGACTCCTCTTGACGATCAGCCGATAGTAATATTCAATAGAGTTCAAGATCCCTGTGTACCAATACAGAACAATTATTCAGTTGATCAAAAGAAGCGAGAAAATTTTTTCAACAGCAGACCCGGCGTTGCACAACAACCCCGCTACAACCCGCTGTATAGCACAGCAGCAAAACGTTACTTCGCAACAATTACGCTATCTCCAGAAAAACTAGACAGCTTCAGAGCTTTCCTCCCTGTGATTGATAACTTCTATCATTTCCAATTGTATGTGAAAAATAAACAGAGAGCTCGCGAACTGCAGAATCAATTCAATTATGGCTACAAACAAAACAACCGAGAAGCCACCGCTGGCACCAAAAGAGCAGCGAATCCCTCGTTGGAAACAATGGGCGGACAGAAAAGTTCCTCCCTTTAGGTTGAAAAAATCACTACCGGAACGTGAGCTAACTCTGAAAGAGATGCCAAATGAGTTGCGAGTTTATGTGTTGGAGCATCCCGAAGTTGAGAAAGTCTTCAGTCAACCATCGTATAAAGAAAATGACTTATCAACTGTTTGTTATAAACTAGAAATAAAAAGTCACATAAAAGGTTTCAATTTGTTTGAATTCTGGTATATGAAACAGTTGCCCATTGAAAACAATGAATAATTTACATATCTGATATTTTGTATCGTTCTTGTTGCAATTAACTTATGAGGCAAAAAATTATTTCAAATGAATCAAAGAGACGAGGCTGATGCGGGTGTCAGCAATTTAGTGTTTGATGTAAACAACAAAGAGACCTCCATGGCGTTGCTGTTCCAACTCATCGGTGCCACGGTCTGAAGTAATACTTTTTGTTCAAGTCAGTATCATAGTTCTAATGATCATCCTTTGCTTCACTATGCTCTTTCTTTTGTCAGAAAGTTGTGAAGAAAAATCAATTTGGATTGCATTGTTGTCAAGCTTAGTTGGTTATATTTTACCAAATCCAAAACTATGAACAATGTGATTCTGACACATGACAGGATATTCATGTCAATTGTTGGACCCAGCGGTTCCGGTAAAACTGAGCTGAACAGTTTTTATCCGCGCTTTGAGAAAATTTATTACTTTTACAAGGAGTTCCAACCACTGTTCAGGGAAATGCGAGGTAGTATAGCACGCATTGAATTCATCAAATAATCAGGATTGGAGATAACGAAAAATCTTTCGAACTGTCTTCTTATATTTGACGACTCATGCGAGGAAATTTTTAATGACAAAGAGTTTGTAAAATAGCTACGTCTGGACGCCATCGTAAACTTCACGTTATATATGTGAAGCATAATTTGTTTCATCAAAGCAAATGGTCCAGAACCATTGATCTGAATACAACACACATAATAATATTCAAGTCGCTTCGTGACATTCAACAAATTGAATATCTTGGAAAACAGTTGAATTGTCTCCGACTGATAAAAGAAGCATACAAACTAGCAACTGCGGAGCCCTTTGGACATTTTATTATTGATCTCGATCCCAAAACCAGTCAGGGTTTACGATTTGCATCACAAATTATTGGACCTGATCCTTCAATTTTTTACATTCCTGCACAAGAAGCAGTCATTACACCAATCAGAAGAAAAGAGCAGCGAATCCCTCGTTGGAAACAACGGGCGGACAGAAAAGTTCCTCCCTTTAGGTTGAAAAAATCACTACCGGAACGTGAGCTAACTCTGAAAGAGATGCCAAATGAGTTGCGAGTTTATGTGTTGGAGCATCCCGAAGTTGAGAAAGTCTTCAGTCAACCATCGTATAAAGAAAATGACTCATCAACTGTTTGTTATAAACTAGAAATAAAAAGTCACATAAAAGGTTTCAATTTGTTTGAATTCTGGTATATGAAACAGTTGCCCATTGAAAACAATGAATAATTTACATATCTGATATTTTGTATCGTTCTTGTTGCAATTAACTTATGAGGCAAAAAATTATTTCAAATGAATCAAAGAGACGAGGCTGATGCGGGTGTCAGCAATTTAGTGTTTGATGTAAACAACAAAGAGACCTCCATGGCGTTGCTGTTCCAACTCATCGGTGCCACGGTCTGAAGTAATACTTTTTGTTCAAGTCAGTATCATAGTTCTAATGATCATCCTTTGCTTCACTATGCTCTTTCTTTTGTCAGAAAGTTGTGAAGAAAAATCAATTTGGATTGCATTGTTGTCAAGCTTAGTTGGTTATATTTTACCAAATCCAAAACTATGAACAATGTGATTCTGACACATGACAGGATATTCATGTCAATTGTTGGACCCAGCGGTTCCGGTAAAACTGAGCTGAACAGTTTTTATCCGCGCTTTGAGAAAATTTATTACTTTTACAAGGAGTTCCAACCACTGTTCAGGGAAATGCGAGGTAGTATAGCACGCATTGAATTCATCAAATATTCAGGATTGGAGATAACGAAAAATCTTTCGAACTGTCTTCTTATATTTGACGACTCATGCGAGGAAATTTTTAATGACAAAGAGTTTGTAAAATAGCTACGTCTGGACGCCATCGTAAACTTCACGTTATATATGTGAAGCATAATTTGTTTCATCAAAGCAAATGGTCCAGAACCATTGATCTGAATACAACACACATAATAATATTCAAGTCGCTTCGTGACATTCAACAAATTGAATATCTTGGAAAACAGTTGAATTGTCTCCGACTGATAAAAGAAGCATACAAACTAGCAACTGCGGAGCCCTTTGGACATTTTATTATTGATCTCGATCCCAAAACCAGTCAGGGTTTACGATTTGCATCACAAATTATTGGACCTGATCCTTCAATTTTTTACATTCCTGCACAAGAAGCAGTCATTACACCAATCAGAAGAAAAGAGCAGCGAATCCCTCGTTGGAAACAACGGGCGGACAGAAAAGTTCCTCCCTTTAGGTTGAAAAAATCACTACCGGAACGTGAGCTAACTCTGAAAGAGATGCCAAATGAGTTGCGAGTTTATGTGTTGGAGCATCCCGAAGTTGAGAAAGTCTTCAGTCAACCATCGTATAAAGAAAATGACTTATCAACTGTTTGTTATAAACTAGAAATAAAAAGTCACATAAAAGGTTTCAATTTGTTTGAATTCTGGTATATGAAACAGTTGCCCATTGAAAACAATGAATAATTTACATATCTGATATTTTGTATCGTTCTTGTTGCAATTAACTTATGAGGCAAAAAATTATTTCAAATGAATCAAAGAGACGAGGCTGATGCGGGTGTCAGCAATTTAGTGTTTGATGTAAACAACAAAGAGACCTCCATGGCGTTGCTGTTCCAACTCATCGGTGCCACGGTCTGAAGTAATACTTTTTGTTCAAGTCAGTATCATAGTTCTAATGATCATCCTTTGCTTCACTATGCTCTTTCTTTTGTCAGAAAGTTGTGAAGAAAAATCAATTTGGATTGCATTGTTGTCAAGCTTAGTTGGTTATATTTTACCAAATCCAAAACTATGAACAATGTGATTCTGACACATGACAGGATATTCATGTCAATTGTTGGACCCAGCGGTTCCGGTAAAACTGAGCTGAACAGTTTTTATCCGCGCTTTGAGAAAATTTATTACTTTTACAAGGAGTTCCAACCACTGTTCAGGGAAATGCGAGGTAGTATAGCACGCATTGAATTCATCAAATAATCAGGATTGGAGATAACGAAAAATCTTTCGAACTGTCTTCTTATATTTGACGACTCATGCGAGGAAATTTTTAATGACAAAGAGTTTGTAAAATAGCTACGTCTGGACGCCATCGTACACTTCACGTTATATATGTGAAGCATAATTTGTTTCATCAAAGCAAATGGTCCAGAACCATTGATCTGAATACAACACACATAATAATATTCAAGTCGCTTCGTGACATTCAACAAATTGAATATCTTGGAAAACAGTTGAATTGTCTCCGACTGATAAAAGAAGCATACAAACTAGCAACTGCGGAGCCCTTTGGACATTTTATTATTGATCTCGATCCCAAAACCAGTCAGGGTTTACGATTTGCATCACAAATTATTGGACCTGATCCTTCAATTTTTTACATTCCTGCACAAGAAGCAGTCATTACACCAATTACGAATGAAAAAGAGACACTTGCTTATGCTCAAGCAATGGGCAAATAGTACAAACAAAAACTCCAACATTGATTTCAGATTATTTAGTGACAGTGACTTCATTTGGTTTCTGAGTGATTGTGTGATGAACGTACTCTCTGCAGTTGTACCAGTCAACAAAAAAGAACTGAAAAAGTTTGAAAAAACTCTGCGTCAACTTTCAAACAGGAAAGTAGGGAAAACTGAACGGTTAAAAATAATTCAATCTCCCTCGGGCAACAATGTCATTGAACTCATAGCATTACCCTGCATTGAATATTTAGAACAAAATGCATACTGAAGAGTTTGTATTAATACCTAAACAGATGTATACAAGAGAACAAACTCATGTCTCTCAATTACTCAGCAACAAAAATATTCACAATCCAGCCAAGCAGATATCGCTTCTCCAGAGAAACAAGTCACCATCAGCTCCTTCTGCCTCGCAACAGGATACAGAACAACAAACTGACGCTTCAGTGGATGATAGAAGTACAATAAACGAGTCTATGGCGAAATCATTTACGACAGACAACACATCGACTATCAAAAAAGAAGTGCTGAATGATATTAGAATCTTGAAGGGGATAAAGTTTGAAAGAGCGAATACAATACTGGACATAATAGAGGAATCAGATTCTGTGTCCTTGGACTCATCAAAGAGATTGCTTATTAATGGTACAAATACAGAAGTTCTTGCTGCTATATTTTCTTTACAATCTACAGCAAACCACTTGCAAACTATCTTTCGAACAATTCAGTGTATTAACGCATCTCGATATTGGGTCGCATTTGACTTGTAACACATACGCCAAAAAGTTTCTAAATTTATCATCTGAAGAGAGACTGCAATTTTTGGAATATGAGTCGGACAAAGAAGTTGCTTCAAAATCCCAGCGAAAGAAAACAAAAGCTTCTGACAGAAACCAGAGAAACTTTGAAGAGGCAGAAAAAGAAATCAAACCAACCAGCCCCTGGGAGAATTACTTCCTATCAAGTTAAACAGTTAGACAAATTGTACACTAAAGGCAGTGCTGCATTTGGTAGCATTGCTAACTTAAAGGAGGCTAGCGGTTTCACCAGAGGCAAAATTGTTCGCTATCTTCAGTCGAAAGCCCCGTACACAAAATACAGACAATTCAGGAAAAGTTTTCCCCGACTGAAAGCTGTTGCATATAGAATAAATGAAATCTGGTCTGTCGATGTTGCGTATATGGATAAAGTTGCCCAACACAACAACGGTGTAAAATATTTGTTAGTGGCTGTGGATGTTTTATCACGTTACTTACGAGTTCAACCAATGAAAGCTTTATATGCAAGAGATGCTGTTGAAGCCTTCGAAAAAATGATCAAGAAAAAACAGCCGGAGAAAGTATGGACAGACAAGGGATCAGAATTTAAAGAATTAAAAAAATTTATTGAAAAGAAAGGAATTCATTTATATACAACAGAAAGCGAAACCAAGTCGGCATTTGCAGAGAGGAACATTCGATCGCTTAAAAACATCATTTACAAGTATTTGGAAGAAAAGTGGACTTGGACATATATTGAAGATTTACCCCAGTTTGTAAATACTATAAACAGTCGTGTTAACCGGGTAACCCATTTAGCACCTAATAAAGTTTTCAAAAAACATGAACCAATTTTAATATCATTAGCAATCAACACAACAAAGTATAAACCAAAATACGAAAAAGGAGACCTTGTTAGGATTGCAAAGCACGACGAAAAATTCAGAAAAGGTTATAAACAAAATTATACAGACGAAGTTTTTACGATATTCAAAATTGCTACCGTGTGTCCACCAACGTACAATCTTATAGATGCAAACAACGTTATAATTGAAGGTAAATTTTATGAACCGGAATTAGTCCAAGTAAACGTGTTAGTAACTGCAGACGAATAAGATGAATCCCGCCAAAGAATTCACAATCGACCTAATATCCAACGCATCAATGGAAGTTTTTGGTGAAAACACAATGGCAAAATTCCGTAACCAGTTGTCTCAACCACTTATTTTGGATGGAGAATGGCAAGTAGCTTTATCTTCAATATCCTTCCCATCAAACATCAACAACGTTAATTCAAACGGGTTAGTCGTTTATAAAAACTCGGGAGTGGAACTCGACGCCTCAAATAATCGCAGTGGACACCTCAGAAAAATTCGCAAAGGCATTTACAGTAGCTTGGATCAACTAATGGATGAGCTCAGGCGAATTGCTCAGTTTAAACAATTTGATTTTACTTTTGACAAAATTACTCATAAACTGGTTTTACAATTCGGAGCGAATGAGGGTTTTTCATTTGAAAACAAAGAATTTCCAAGTATTCTCGGCTTCAAGGGTATAAAAGACAACTCGCATGATGGATACATTCATATTGGATACAAATCACACAAAACTCTCAATAGACACCAAAGTGATTTTCCAGTTGATATAACCTGTGGCTCACAATTAATATTTGTCTACATAGACGTTATAGAATATCAAATTATTGGAGACGTGAGAGCTCCTGTAATTAAAATCATTGAGACCGAAAGGCGTTTAAGAAACGGCAGCATAAACACTGTTACACCCATTCATCACAAGACATTTACAATTCTGGATTACAAGCCCATACTTTCTAACAATATTCAGAACATTAAAGTGGAGTCGAGGAACGAAGCCGGAAAACTTATTCCATTTAATGGTACAGGAAAAGTGATAGTAGGCTTAAAGTTTCAAAAAATCAAGTGAAATGGAAGCTTACTACAGCAACCAAGCATCACAGTCAATGCCACTTTTCTCCGGTCATTATCGTCAAAGAGGAAGTGGCTTTGGAGCCCTCGCAGCAGGTATTGGAAGAGTTGCTCTACCATTGGCAAGAAAGTTTATATGGCCCACTGCCAAAAGAATTGGCCGAGAGCTTTTAGTGCAGGGTGCACCTGAGTTGGTAGAAGTAGCAACGAAACGAAAGTCGGCAAAGCAGGCGTTGAAAAGCACTGTTGTGAAAACAGCCCGCAAACAAATTGGTGGTTCTCTCCATTCACGCATAACACGAGGCCGGCAAGCTATTAGACGTCGAAGACAACACTTTGCTAAACCTCGACAGTACAAAAAACGTTCCACTAAAAAAATCATTTCTGGAAAACCAAAGCCAAGAAGGAGTCGACTGGATTTTTTCTCTCGAGTCAGAAATGCGAACTAATATTGTAATACCTTTCGAAGCCACTCACAGCTCATTAGACTTATTTGAAAAACCGCCTTTGCTTGTTACCTTTGATCAATCATTTGAACAAAAAACTGGGCCACTTTGTTCTCCTGAATTTGAAGTGGTAGGTGATCGCAACAATTTCATATACTTGCCAAAAATTTATTTGGAAATTTATTTTTTTCTTGAATTTGAAGTGGTAGGTGATCGCAACAATTTCATATACTTGCAAAAAATTTATTTGGAAATTAAATGCCGAATACAAAATGTCGATGGAACTGATTTACGATATGACGCAGGTGATCCCGCTAATACTGATGCCGCATTTTTTGTTAATAATGTCCTTCATTCCCTATTTGCTGACTGCACTGTTTCTGCAAATGGAATAAAAATCTCTTCTGCCAATGGACACTATGCTCACAAAAGTTTCATAGGTACAGAATTCTCGCACGGGACAGATGCAAAGAAGACTTGGTTAAAGTGTCAAGGTTATGAGTATGAAGCAAACCCTAGCGCAATTGCTAATGCATTAAAAGATGCAAGAAAGCAGGCTGCGAGAGAATCAGCTCAAATTACCCCTTATGGAAAACTAGCTGTTGATTTTTTCTCGTGCGAAAAACAATTAGTAAGCGGAGTTACACTGAGAATTTCTTTCCGAAGGTCACAAGATGATTTTGCCACTATAAGTGAAGCAGCTGGCAAAAACTACAAAGTAAAAATTGACGAAGCCAATCTTTTTGTTAGAAAGATGACTGTATCAGACAACGTAGTCGGAGCCATCGAGAAAACACTTTTGAGAACACCTGCAATATATCGATACAATGAAGTGATAACAAAAACTTTTCTTGCAACAACGGGGCAGCAAAGTTGGACGCACGAAGATATTTTTACAAAAGAACCCATAAGACTTATAATTGCATTGTGTGCTGGTGATGCTTTCATTGGAACTAACACAGTAAATCCCTTCAACTATCGAAAATTTGGGCTGCGTGAGATTACAGTGTTCCGAAACGGTTTCGCTACAGCCGGTACACCAATGTCAACAATTGACAACAAGCGTTTGTACTACAATTCAATGAGCGCTTTAGCCTATGTAGAAAACGGTCATGGAATACCATTGAGTAAATTTTCAAACCATTTTATAATGGTTTTCGACCTGACTAGTACGCAAGAAGCCACACATGATTTTATTCATCCTGAACTAACAAATTCGTCTATATCGGTCGAGCTAAAATTTGATACAGCTTTAACAAACAACGATGAAGTTTTCTTCCTCGGTGAAAAATCATCTACGGTGTATATTGACTCTGCAAGAAACGTATCCAAAAATATTCTGCCTATGAACGCATACTAATGGACGAAGATCAAATTTATATTCAAGTTCAAAAGTGCAAGCATCTCAAATACAAATTTCGAGGTGTTTATGCCGCTGACAATTATCCATTAAATTTACCTGTTAACAGTTTTATAATTGTAAACGCATCACGAGCTGATTCTTTTGGAACGCATTGGGTGATGCTTGCCAAACGCTACGCATACCCCGTACTATACTTTGCAGATCCGTTAGCACTACCTCTGACTGCCTACAAAGATATTTTCTCCCGTTTACAGCAATGTACTGATTTGCATATGATGATGGATGTTATGGATCACAGAAGAGATATTCAATCCCAACTGCAATCAGCAGACTCACAACTGTGTGGTTTATTTTGCATCTATATTGCGCACTATTTTTATAGCAGTAAATTTCCTTTTGTACCAGATGTATATGAATTGCAATTGCTAGCATTTGTAAAACATAAGGAGTAAAATTGAATTAAATTTTTCTATGACAGCTTAAGTTTAGACACTAGAATTTTTACAGAACTGGAAGTTCATTAAATAGTCTGAAGTCTCACGTACAAAACTCCCTTGTCCACTCAAAAGAATATCCATAATCTGATAGAGAGAAGATGAATGTTCACCATGCATTAGTTGACAAAATCGTTTTATAGTTACATCGGGGATAGTAGAAGCATGTTTGTTAGAAGTTGTAGTAATGGTTGAGAGTTTTTTCACAGGATTGGGCAAAGGAAGTTGTTTTTTAGTTTTGTTGGTTGAAACATGATTAAACTTTGATAAATACTCCACAGCGACATGTAAGCGAGAAACAATAGCACCACGAGAAACAAAGTTTTTCTCAGTAGGCAAAATAAAAAATTTGAAACAGGTCACGAGACAAGGTATCGGCACAGAAGCATACGGAGAAAAAACATTTTTATCTTCTAAACTTGTATCCTCAAAAATAAGATGCCAATGGCTGGAACCAAAGGAACAACCATCAATAACGGTCGAAGATGAATGATAACCGTACGCATAATTTTCTATTCCAGATTCTTGTAGTTTTGGTTCTGTGTCGCAAATAGTGTATTTGAATCGTTTTTGAAACTTTTTGAAGTATTGGGGACTGTTTTCGTACGTAGCTTCAACCATAGTAAGAGAGTAAACTGAGTGAACAAATGATGATTTACCTCTATAAATTAGTGGGTTTTAGTTGAGAACACTGTGTAAACAAATTTTCAAGGTCGTTCTAAGATGAAAATTCATTAAATTTTTCGTTATTTTAATTGCTTGTAAACAAATTCTGTCTAGACATTAAGTAAACAAATCAAGGCTGTCTGGTTTTTCCGAAGCTCCGCAAACAAATCAAAGCTGTCTCATTTTCCCGAAGTTCTACGATCTTAAACCTGTGGTAAACTTTGGTTGTTTTCATTGCTTGTGAACAAATTCTGTCTAGACATTAAGTAAACAAATCAGGGTTGTCGAAGTTGTGTACACGAATAATGGCTGTCGCAATTTCCCGAAGTTTTGCAAACTTTGCTGTGATTGGTTGACGACTCGAAATAAAATCTATTTTTAGTAACAAAGAAATTTCAACTTCATTGTTCGCATGTAGTCATGAATACACCTTGAATTTCTGCAGAACTTGAGAGACATTTGTTTATTCATATTTTACGGCTCAGTTGACAATTCCTTAAAAAAATAAAAATTCTCTTTGCTCATTCCATAGTTAACTTACCCAGTTATAACGAAATGCCTGCAAAAGATCGAAACCTACCCGTTAACTGTGAAAAATGTGGAAAATCTATTGCAAAATACAATATTGCTCGCCACCGGAAGACATGTATGATGGGCACGCTTTACTGTAAGAAAAGGAATTGTAATTTTGCTACAAAAAATTCTGCAGAATTGTCATACCATATTGCGAAGGCTCAAGGAGCAAAAGTTCGTAATACACTGAACAAGAGTGTTGTCTGTCAGAAACAGTTCCCAAGTTTCTACTCACTTCAACTTCATCGCAGAAAAGTACATCAAGCTAGCACAAAAATTGGGTCCTCAAGCACAATCCGTGTTCGTGAGATTATGGAGAAAGTTGATAACGATAGCGAGTCATTGAAAGAAGAACTAGCAGCGTGTCAGCATTTATTTGACGATATGCATTCTGAGCATGGCAGACAGGAAGTTTTCAACTTCAGTTTATCGAATTTGGACACCAAAAAGATCAATGAAAAACTCGATCAAGTTTTTGCAAACCTGAAATGTGCAACAAAAGTTAACCTCGCATTGGGGTTTATTTTGCAAAATGTAGAGACAAACGAATACCGATATTATTATCCGCATGAAAATAACTTACTCCTGGATCGAGCTGTTCTGCTAAGCAATAAAAACGATTTATTGAACCTGCAGAACGAAATTGAGAAACTTAACTTGATTGAAACATGTACAAAAGAACGTCAAAACTCAAAATGGCGATTCACAGTAATTACAAATGTTACCGTTTTTGTAGCGCTTCTTACGAATGTACCTATGGGTTGTACTGATTCTCCTCTTCCAGAGCCATTGTTAAGGAATCCTGAAGTAAATTGTTTCAAATGGGTACAATAAACCATATAACGATAATTTGTGTTTATTGCGTGCAATTGCTATTCATTTATTTGGATCAGTAGATGTTGAACCAAATGCAACAAAAAATTTTCACAGTTTTGTTACTGCAAGTGGTTGCGACCCTGAAAGTTTCACAGGTGTTTCCTTTGATCAAATTCCAATAATTGAAGAAATAATCAAACAAAACATTTTCATCTATGATTTTGACATTGAAGACGGTGAAATTATTGGTGAACTTGTTCGACGCAGCGTTGAACGATATGACGAAAACATTAAACTGCTTCGATACAACAACCATATATGTTATGTTAATGATATCAACAAATTCTTCAAGAAGTTTCGTTGTCCCAGCTGTGATGTCTTTTTCAACCATTCAGGTCATTTCAACCGTCACCTGAAAACTTGTGAAGAACGAGTGAAAAATGTCTATCAGCGGGGTGTTTATTTGTTGCGGGAAACACTATTTGAGAAGCTTGACAACTTCTCAATCGCGTATCCAGAAGATTATACCCTCTTCAATAATTTAGCCGTCTTCGACTTCGAATCAATGTGTTCATTCAGTGGATATCAGTAACACAGCTACAACATCGTGGATTGGTACTCATGTACCTGTATCGGTATCAATTTCTTCAAATCTGTTGAAAGAACCAATTTTCTTATGCGAAAAGGATCCCAATCGTCTCGTCATATCGTTTGTAGCGCAACTTGAAACCTTATCAGCAAAAAACAAAACGGACTTGAGACCCAAGTTCTTGGAGGTGGAAGCTGAGATCGAAACCAGGTTGAGTGATATTTACTCTAGACTGGAGATTATTTCCGAAAGTCAGTTGGAAAATAGTATCAAAGCAGAAGATAGTAATGCTTCTAAAAATTTTGTACGATACCAACAAAGCAGCTCCTTGATCTCCAGTGTCATTTCAATAATTATGTTGACACTCTACCAGTTTTTGGATTCAACAGTGGAGAGTATGATCTGAATTTGATCAAAAGCTATCTCATTCCTCATCTCCTTAACGACAAAGCTATTACACCTACGGTAATCAAGAAGACAAATCAGTTCATCTCCTTCAAATTTGGGGATATTCAATTTCTGGATATTGTAAATTTTCTCGGTGGAGCATCAATTCTGGACTCCTTTCTGAAAGCATATCAATCGAAAGAAACAAAAGGTTATTTCCCATATGAATGGTTTGATTCGCCATCGAAACTTGACTGTAGCCATCTTCCACCTTACGATTCCTTCTTCAGCAAACTGAAAAACTTGAATCCACTGGAAAAAGATTTCACTCAGTTCGAAAAGTTGATTCAATCTGGAAAAGAGCAGTCGGTAGTTCTCCGGGAAATGGGACTGAAAGAAAAGCCTAGAACTGGAATAGAAAACTATGCTCTCCTAGAAGATTTGTGGAAGATGGAGAAAATGAAAACTTTTCGAGATTTCCTTCGTTGTTATAATAACAAAGATGTTGTACCAACGTTGAAGGCAATGGTGAAAATGATGGAGTTTTATCATGGTCAGAAAGTTGACATGTTAGAGCTCGGGTGCACGCTACCCAATTTAGCAAATATCTGTCTTCATAAATCGATGGATAGAAAGTTTTACCCTTTCATCGAAGCTGACAAGGACTTGCATGCGAAAATACGAAGTGAAATGACTGGTGGTCCATCAATAGTGTTTACGAAGAAAGCTGTTGTAGACGAAACATTCATCCGGAGCTCAAACAATGTCTGTAAAACAATAGTTGGAATAGATGCTAGCCAATTATATCCTTTCTCCATGTGTCAAGCGATGCCAACTTGACTCTATACTAGATGGGAGTTTGATACCAATCTTCAAAAGTTCAAAGCTCGTCAAAACAAAATCAGGAAGTTTGAGAACATGGTAATGTCTTTCTATCAAGCAAACAGACCCGAATGTACTATTGAAAGTATCTATACAACTGGAAAACAGAAAAAAATTGATTCCTTTAGTGTGGATGGCTTTTGTGGTCATTGTCAAACAATTTTTGAAGCTCTCGGATGCTACTACCACTTCTGTCCCTGTAGAGAAACTCAACCAATTCTTTATAAAGACGAATTTGAAAATGGTATCCGGAAGCGTGAGTCTGATATCTTACGAAGACTTCATCTGGAAAAGAAAGGATATAAAATTGTTGAGATTAGAGAATGTGAATGGTGGGATCAGGTTCAGAAGAGCTCTATTTTGAAAGATCATGTTCGAAAAAATTTTCCCTACAAGTTACCTTTGAGCAGTGAGACGCTGTTGACGCGGATACACGAAGATAAATTATTCGGATATGTTCAATGCGATTTAGAAGTTCCCGAGGAGCTTCGTGAACGATTTGCAAACTTTCCTCCAATTTTCAAAAACTGTGATGTTGGAAGAGAGAATATTGGTAAATTCATGCTGGAATATGCTGAAAAAAAACGCGTTATTGTTAAAACCACAACGAATGTTGATTTCGAGTTACAATTTAAACAATGGAATAGTCATAACGCCATTATTAAAGTTTTATTTGAAGCTGGGTCTACGCTGTACCAAAATCCACAGATTCGTTGAGTATACCCCGCAAAAATGTTTCAACGGTTTCGTACAATCTGTCGTTGATGCAAGACGAGAAGGTGATGAAAATCCGGACTCTAGCGTTGTTGCTGAAACTATGAAATTACTTGGATATAGCTCTTATGGTTATCAGATCATGGATCGAAGCCGACATACGCAAACACTATCTCAGCGATGAAAATACTCACAAAGCTATCAATAACCGTCTTTTCAGGAGATTGAACAATGTCGGGAGAGTTATATATGAGGTTGAGCTAGTGAAGAGTACTGTTGAACATCGTGAGCCGATAATTGTGGGATTTTTCATCTTGCAGTACGCAAATTTGAGAATGTTGGAGCTTTACTATAACTTTTTTGACAAGTTCTGTGATGTTCAGAAATTTGAAGAGCTTGAAATGGACACCGATTCCTTGTATCTGGCGCTGGCTCATGAAAATCTATATGACTGCATTCGACCCGAAATGAGAAGCATTTGGAACGAGATAAGAAGAGATGACTGTACAGAAACTTTTCGCGCTGACAGTACGCGCAATTTTTTTCCAAGAACTTGCTGTCATGAACATGTGAAGCATGACAAGCGTGAACCTGGTTTATTCAAGGAGGAGTTTCGGTGTACCGAAATGCTATGTTTATGCAGCAAGACATATTGCTGTTATAATTCATTAACGAACAAAACTAAGTTCAGCAGCAAAGGACTCAACAAGAATGTTCTGGAAGAAAACAGTAATGGACCGTTACAGAGGTACAGAAGAGTCCTGGATGATGCAGTAAATGTATCCTCAACTAACAGAGGGTTCAAAACCGTAAATCATCGGGTTTTCACCTATGAACAGACTAAAAGGGGACTTTCATATTTCTACCCGAAACGAATTGTGGATAGAGATGGAATTCACACAAAACCTTTACTGATCTTAACTGACAATCTATTTGCTTCCAGAACTTTTAATCTATCTAAATTGATCTCTTTTGAACACTTGATAAGATTGTGATATTAATTTGTCAACCTAGTAAGTGTATTGTATAATTAGTCCCAGTCGTTGTTTTCGTTGAAACTAATAGATAGAAATAACAGCAGATTTTCAGCATAATTTTAGTCTTCTTTTCGGAGTTGAGCTAGCATAGTTCTTTCTAAGCAGATTCCTCAATTTCTTGGGAGAGTTCCGTGTAAACCCTAGATAATGAATAAGCTTCTTTGTTATTCAACACTTTCCCGCTGATAAACAGTAACCGTAACCTGGAACATTCTGGGAATTCTTAACATTTTGCTCTAGCAATCTGATTGGACAAGCATCTTTCCCGTTTCCTTTTTAGCATTATTTTCTGGCTAGATGCACGAAATTTCCTTTTAAGGAAATCAATTATAAACTATGATCTTGCCGAACCTTTAGAAGTCTGCTCTGATTCATTTTACTTCTCGTTGCCCCAGAGTTCAGATTGCCTAATTTGATTTTCTGTTAGCAAAAGGAATCATCCTATCGATATGATATTTTCCTCTTTTCATGTGCTGCTAGGGACCTAAAATTTATATTGACGTCATTAATTGTAAGTACGAGGAAATTGAAGTTCTTGAACTAGTTAAACCAAAAATCTTAATGCCTAATAATATCTATAATTAGGGCGTTTTTATACCATTTTCCTATCCCACCATAACCAGATATGATACACAATAATAACCACAGTTGAAAATCTTAACATGTTATAACAAGATTCGATGACTCATCAGCGACTAGAAGACTGGTTGTCTTTATCAGTCATATTACGTGTGCCAAGTACTTCTCCAGTTACTTGTAACCTATTAGCTATCTTCGTACATTGGTACAATATAACAATGTAGAATATCAATCAGATAATGTACTCAACGCTATGAAATAGTTAGAAATAATCTCTATTTATGTTCGCCTACAGTTAGATAACAAATGTCAATATTACAAGTATCGATGATTCATTAGCAAATTGGTAATATGTAATCAATCCTGATACATGTAAAATCGATTACCTATCTTTATACATTATTGTCAAACATCCAATCTTAATACATGTAAAATCTATTACATATCTTTATAGGTTGTTCTCTTAACTCTAATGTTAATACATGTAAAATCTATTACCTATCTTTATACATTACTGTCAAAAATCAAATCTTAATACATGTAAAATCTATAACCTATCTTTATACGTTGTTCCAATAATTCTAATGTTAATACTTGTAAAATCTATTACCTATCTTTATACATTGTCTCACTAATTCAAAGATGACCTAAATAAGTTACAATTGCTATAACCAATCTTAATACATGTGGGTCGTCACCCCCCCCCCCCCCCGGGCAGCTCGGTCCCTCTATATACTACTCAGAAGCCATGAGCTCAGGAATAAAAATCTTGAATTGTTTGCGTTAGAAAACAGCTCAAAGGACCTTCATCAAAAGGCTTTTGCCCTTAAGACTTATAGGTTTTGAATTTGATCATGCGCTCTCGATTAGTATTATTTCTTTTACCGAATTAGCTTCCTTAGGATTTCATTTTTTAATGCGATGGATTCAAGAAGCATCAATGTCTTGAATAGCTGATTGTATGCATTTACTGAAATAGCTCAATGGTTACTCGAGTTGTTACTCGTTCTTCCTTTCTTGGATATATATGCAATTCATGGAAAGCATTAGCGAACTGTGTGAGAAAGGCTCTAACAGAAAGTAGGTTCTCTTTAATAAAAAATCTTTTCTAATTACCTGAATTTTTTATTTTTCCTGAAAGGCATTAGGAAACTTTGCTGCGAAAAGCCTTAACAATTGACCTGTCCCCTAAAGACCTAAAATTTTGAACAAACTGCCTAAGTTTTTACAAAACTGTTTCCTTTTTTCTTCCTTGACGGAATTAGAAAACTTTACTGGTATTTAAGAGAAGGCCTGCGTCATGCTCTTCTAATGTCTCTTACTTCATCTTTCTCGTGTCATTCTCTTCCATTTTTCCTCACTCCCCATTCTCTGTTCATCTCTCAATTTTGCGCTTTCTTTTTCAATTCTTTCTCTTCTTTTTTAGGTCTCTCTCTCTCTCTATCTATCTCTATCTCTCTTTCTCTCTCTCTCTCTCTCTCTCTCTCTCTCTCTCTCTTTGCTTGCTTTCTCAGTTCACTTTTGTTGAACCTGATTTCAATTAGTGAGAATTCATAATTGTATTTTAATTCACAATTAACCAAAATTTGATTTTTTTAAATCAAATTTTTGGTTAGCTGTACGATTATTTGTATATAATTTTTGAACTATTTTATTAGAAGTACCCAATCGCTGAAGGAAACCTGTGAATTTGTTTTTCTTCTGAACACCGTAGATCAGTTTTCATTGAGTGCATCATTGAGTTAATTATTGCGAGGTGTTCTCATGTGGCAAGTTTTTATATCTATGGTTTTGACATAATTCAGATCTTTTACGGGTCTTCTGTTTTTTTTAATTGAGGAGGCGAACTGTTTTTGTAGCACCGTTTTTATGGGTTGAATCGGCTTAGTGGTCACTTATTTCTGATTTTGATTTCTCCATCAACGGCTTCGATTTTTCTCGCTGATGGGTGTGCTGGAAATATCTCTTCTACTCATCAACTGATACAAGCTGCTTTTTTAATTTCTCTCGAACAAAATTTGAAGCTATTGTACATATTTCTTTTTTATGCAAAATTTTTGCTTTACCGTTTTTGCGCTTTTGCTCTAGAACACTCTTTGACTTTGTGACCTTTTCACGCTTGTATGCTTGCATTTTGAGTGATTTTGAGCAAACTAGAGTTTGTAGCTTAGTGGTTAAGATGTCACACCATTATACTCGAGGTCTTCGGTTCGAACTCCTGTGGTTTTGGTGTTTTTTGCACTCACAAAACATCTCTAGGTCCTCTAAAACACAACACCCCACTAAATTAAATTTACCTGCCTGTCGTTTGAGACTAATTGATCCAATATTTGTCGGTTTATGTTTAATTACTTTCGAACGAACTTTGAAGTAGTTATTGGTATTCTTCAGGTTTTTGTTACTTTAAGAAGTTCATTGGTGATAGAGGTTTTTACGACTCGAATAGAAGTCATAAATAGGTTTTTAGACTCGAAGGGGATCATTGGTATTACACAGAATTATACGAATCGAAGAGGAGTATAGGCATTAGACAGGTTTTAGCTGAAGCTAGCTTGTTCATGATTTGTTTTTTGTCTTTGTCGGAATATTCACACCGGTTTGCACCTTTCACCAGGAAAAACTTGCCCCTGTCAACTATGTAGGGAGGAACTGCCTACACCAGCAACTACCTTACCCCCACCCCCACTCCACATACCTGCCTACACACGCAAGTACCTTACCCCCACCCCCACTCACATACCTGCCCCCACCGCACGTACCTATGTCCCGCGAACCTACCCACATTCTTAACTAGAAATTGCTGGTTGTGAACTATATTTTCTTTGTTTTTAATAGCCGCGTCCTCAATTCCAGGCGGCTATTATAGCGCTCTTAAATTTTTTTTTTCAATTCAAAGAATTTGAATTGTATTGGGGCGCTGTTTTTTTAAGATAAGTTCACACATTTTTCAATGACTTTGATCTTTCAAAACGAGATAAACAGGTAAAGCCCAGCGGGCATTAAGTTTCATTAGAGGCCCAAAGTGGACGTTAGTAGTCCTTCAAGTGCTTAGTGTTGCGGCTGCTGGGATGGCCTCAATTCATGTTAAAAAGTCATTTTTAGGAGTTGTTGGGCTCAGAAGCGTTTAATTTTTCATGTTTGTGATTTTTTTTAAAAGTTTTTTTGCTTGATTAGTCTTAGGTTGAAGTTTTTAAAAGTTGATGAAGGCCTTTTGCGAGACAAAAGTACTTGTTATGACTATTTTATGAGCTATATCTTTTGGTACTACAAACACAAACACACAAAATGATACTAGTTTTTGCAATTTTTTTCAAGTTTTTTGAAAATTTTTGTCATTTTTGCATTTTTCCAGCTTCAGGGGCCAGGGAATCTCCTTTAAGGTTTGATAATAGGGCGCTGTATAGTTTCTAGTGATAATGGAGTGGTTTTCAACATTTTAAGGTCTCGAATTTTAGCATTTTTTTTGATAAAATGTGCAATTTTTTCGAGGTTTTCTAAAGTTTTTGTCAATTTTTGGTATTGTTCCATTCTCAAATGCCAGGAAACCTATTCCATGGTCTGCAAAAAGCAGTGTGTAGTTGTTAGTTTCAATGGATTTGTTTTCAATAATTTAACCTTTCGAATTTTGAAAATTTTCTGATAAAACTTGCAAGTTTTCTAAGTTTTTATTCAAAACATTTGTCTGTTATTCAGTTTTTCTTGCCTGAGTGGTCACATAACCACATACAGGGTTTGATAGTATGTTATTAAATAGTTGCTAGGGGGTAATTGGATGGTTTTCAACATTTTAATAGAACGGATTTCTGTTTTTTGAAATTTGAAATTTTTTATAAAAATTATGGCCTATCGATATTTGCACCAAATAATATTTTAAGGCTTAAAATTGGTTTGCTGGATAGCCTCTAGAGCAAATAGAATCATTTCTTAAGAAATGATTCTTAAGATATTAATATCACAATTTTCAGCAACATTTCATTAAAACTTCAATTGATATCATTTTTTTTAATTTTCAAATTTTTCGAGTTAATTGATCTTCAAGGGCCAATGAATTTTTTCAGGCCTTGCAGATATAATACTGCACCAATTTCAGAAACAAATTTCGTTTATGAACATATTTTTAAAATAGGTATATTTAAAGTGATCAAATTTTGGCTTAGGAGTAAAAGCTTCAAAGTTTTGTCAATGATTATATATTTGTTTAGTTTGTTTGATTGTTTGTTTCTCAATTTTTTTAGATGGTTTTGTTTGTGTTTTGGCTGTATCGTTGAATTGATCTGCTGGTCAGCTAGAGTAATTCTAAGTTTTTAATTCTATTCTTTGAATTGTATTTCAGGACTTGTCCTGCTATGTTTTTTTACTTCTTCTAACAGATTTTCGCTTCGTCTTACCCTGACTTCTTGCGATTGACTTTTGCATTGACTTACCTCACTCAAAATAAGACTTCTGAACTCACTTATGGAACTTTAAAATTTATGAACATTTACCTGTTAAAGCTCAATAGTGTGCATCTAAGTAGTGCCAAACATTTATGCCCTAATTCTTGATTATTAGAGTCTTGAGTTTTTGATTTTGAATATTAATTTTTGGATCTTCTCCGTTTTGGCCCCTAGTACGTTATGTGCCCCAAGTTACAGAGCACGCGCCATTACATAGTAAGTCGTTATGTAAAAAATATTGCACGTGCATCTGAGTGGTGCAAATAATATGCGCCCACTAAGCTGAAGGGGCACAAACGGAAGAGATTCTAATTTTGAAAAGCTATTAGGGATTTCTCCTTATAGAGCTTATGTGTCTCCTAAAGTTGACAGTCAAAAGTTAACCCAAAATGTCCAGTGGTCTATTAAAGGACTGGTGTTCGATCTGTCTATCTAATCTCTTTAGTTGTTTCAATTCATGGAAGGCACCAAGCGTCTATCGCGGCTATTTTCCGGCAATCTGCTGGCTATGTTTAATTATTTTATTGATTGAATTATGCATTGTATTGAATAGCGTCACGGTCAAAACAACGGTCAAAAGAAACGGGATAAGCCGATGAAGCCGGGACATACAGACTTAAAATTTAAATACTTAGTTTGTTAAGCTAGCGAAGTTCCTTAGAGTATAGTGCTAACTAGTATTAGTAGTACGTTTATTGTCTTGACTTCAGAATGCATTCAAATAAAGCCTCGAAATATAGTGAATCGGCAAGGGCGATCAATATAAACGGGATAGACCGATAAAGCCCGGTCGTTAAGCAATAGTGTTTTAGATTATCGGGGTCTATTAGAGCAGTTCGTAGCCGGCATTAATATTAAGCCTTATATACCTCAGTTGAGAAGCAGAATAACTACCAGACCTCACCCAACTAATTACCCCTCCGCCAAACCTACATACCATCTGCCCCCATGCTCCCAAAAAACCTACCTACCCATGCCTACGCGGGAGTTTTGGTTTCATTTTTTTTACTCTCAATCTGAGTAGTGGTATATAACCTATATTGATGTCATTCGAAGCAGCTTAATGAACTTCTGAGCCATCTGCATAGATTAGAGCTCCCACTCTTTGTTCGCGATTGGTTCTTCCGACGTTAGTCGGTTGTGTTTATTATACGTCTACTATTCGGTCTCTGTCTACTACACTTCGATGTCTGTGGGAATTTTTTTGGAGTTGTCAAAAATTTGATCAAAGCATTAAAATTTGTTTTCATCATACAGCGTGAGGAAGTAGTAAAAACATTACGCGCAGCAATTAATTTGATTTGTATACAATTTATACTCCAACGTAACATGGAAGGAGTTGTGGAATGATTTGAACAGTGAAGTCAGCAGGGCATGCATAAGTATTACCATCAACATTCAAGAAGTCTTTGTTCATTCTGTGATTGGTTTCTGGTGGAATTTGAACTCTAATCTCTTTGAAGTCCATTCCGTGATAATTGACTAACCCTTCTAAACTCTCTCCAGCTACAAATGGATGTTCTCTCTTGTGAAATTTCAACATGAATTGGACAAATGTCTGGAAGTACCTAAATTTGTTATAATCGCCGCTTATCATAAGAACAGTTCCAAAGTTATCGCCACTACTATTACCACTAATCTGTTTTCCATTGATATCTTGTAGCCAAATTAGTAAATCACGCAAGTTTTTATCGATTGTAATTTGTCGGTCGTCTGCAAGAGTCACCATAACTGTGGCCTTGTAAGGCTCGGAATGGTTGAACATAGCTGATAGGAAACCAAAGGGCATTTTGATGTAGATTGGCTTTGTGCTTTCTTGAGACACTTTCATGGCATCCACAGTTCCACCGTATCCTAGGCACACTATACCTAGCATGTCAAAACGTCCTTGATCTCTGATGTTTGGTTCTGATGTTACTCGATATCCTCGAACTCTCTTGATGTTTCCCAGAACTATTCCCGCAATTGCTGAATCGTTACTTATTCCTCCGTACCACTCGAAAGCCAGGCCATTGCCAGTACCGACTGGGACTATCCCAAAGATGGGAAGTCTGAAGTCTTTTGGGTCTGGGTAACCAGCCTTAGACCACAATGCATTGACAACGTCACGGAGACTGCTGTCGCCTCCGACTATTATGAGAGCATCGTACGAGTCCAGGTCTAGTCTCTGAGCGATTGCGCCCAAACTGTTATAACCCTCTTTGTCAGTGATCTGGTGCTCAACACATATGCCAGCATTTGATAAATGGGGTTGAACTTGACTTGTAAACACTTGAACTCCTTTTCTATGCCCACTGCTAGGATTTACGAATGCAAACACTCGCTGCTTTGATCTGCGATTGGCTGAGTAGTCGTGGAATGTTTCAATGAGTTTCTGAACTGTTTCTGATGATTTGAAGTGGATTTTGCTGTCAATGATTTTGCTTTTAGATACATCGTAGTGGACACAGTTAACAGATGAATCACCGATTTGGTCTTGCTTGAAATAAAGTGTATGATCTAGTTGAATGGTAATTTTGGAAATTGTCAAAATGTTATCCGCAATTTTAACATGCTCAAATGTTGCATTGACTGATGGTGATGATGGTTTTTGGGAAGCCATTGGTTTTCAAAAAATTAATTTCCGCTGTTGACTTCAGTATGTGCTAAATTTAGAAAAACTGGGAAAAATAAAACCCAACGTACGAAGAACCGTGTAACATTTAAGAGACGTTAATGTAAGGGCTTACGTTATGCTTGCCTTGGCAGTATAAACTAATGAATTCGTGTAGTGTGGAAAGAAGGAAAGGTCCGTTTCCCGTCTTGACGCGTTAATATGAAAACTGTATTGCAGCTACAATTGAGAAAAGGAGGAAAAAGACAAACTTGTATTTTAACGGCTGAGCGCATGTAATGCAAGTCGCAGCAGGGCAGCTACCTTAATGAAGAAATAACTCGTTGTACATTTGTAAGATTGTCCATTTGTGTTGTCTCTGAATTGGTTTTGAAGGTTGTTTGAGGGGGTTGATTTGAAGCCTACTTTGCATCGAAGTTGTACTGGTACCTCGATATATGAAGCTGATGTTAAGCAATCATTTTATCTTAAAACAAATAAGTTGGTCCATTTGAGTGCTGTAATCATTGTAGAGCTGTCAAATATGCAAAGCTGTAATGGAAATAAGAACGAGAGGTTTCAATATCAACATCAATTTTTGTATTTGTGGGCAATACTTAAGCATCGTTCTATCCAATTCGGTAGAGCAAGTGATTTTTTTTTCAGGTGAAAATTAAATTAAGAAATTTGCTAAATATGGATAAAAAGGTAAATTGATAAAGCATCATAGTTGTGAGCTGAGCGTAGCTATATTGCGGTGTTCCCGGTCTTTTACAATTCAAACTATTTGAATTGTATTGTGCTCTGTCTTTTTCCGACTCGAAGGGAAGTATTGGAGAGGTGGCTTTTTAAATCAATTTTGTTCGATTGCACTACTTTTCCGAGCTTTTTCTGCTATTCTACTGGCTATCTTTTTAGAAATTATTTTACTGTTTTTGTTTTTATGTAAGTCACTATTGTCACCTTTGATTTCTTTCTTACCTCACTCAGTGGCAGCTGAATGGAATTTAGAATTAGTTCAGCCAGTTTACGCAAATGTGGTCAAGGCCAGAAAGCGAAACAATAAAAACAGGATAACCCAAGAAATATCAGGCACTAGGACTTAATTTTTATAGACTTAGTGCATTAAGCTATTAAAGTTCCTTAGAGAATACTGCTAATTGGTAGCAGTGTTGAGCTTATTGTCCTCCAATTTAGAGGCTTAAATTACCATATTTATTCAATCTAAGCTAATGAGACTCTGGAATCTGAGACTCCAATGGAACATTTTTGACACTTAGAAAAAATAGGCGATCGTCATATCACGATTATAAATCAACGATTATTTTACAATGGTACATTTTAAGGATATCAACATGTAATATTATATATTGATTGCGTGTCCAATTTTGATAAAGGTGCAACTGAGTATCAAACTAAAAAAAAACGAAATCTAAGTTGCGGTGTTGTATTATGTACTGATTCCGAGGACGCGTAGTGTGTCAATATTTTCATAAAGTGTTTTTATTATAAGTTTGATTTTGCTGCAAAGATGTTGATATTCAGGTGATTTATTAAATCAATTATACGCAGACTTGTCCTTCTATGTTCTTTTAAATTTGTTTTACTTTTTTAATAGCCGCCCTCATCTTCTCAGCCGACTATTATAGCGCTATTATATAGCCGAATGTCCAGCCAGGAACATCTGCACCAAGAAACCGAAATTCTCGAAGTCAGGCGACACACGAGGCTATTATGCGTTCAACAACAACTCTCCCGCTATTTACCAGCCCACCCAGGCCACCACATTATAACCAGGCCGAACCCCCCCAGACTCATAAAAGAATCATTGCACACCCGTTACAACAGGTATATCGAACCATACCTTGATGAAACTGAAGATAAAGACAAGATAACATCCAAAGAATACCGAAAGATTCTGAAGAACATGCATACAACAGAAGTCAAAGACGCCATCAACAACTATGAGCCGTCCAGGGTACTTGCCACTGCTGCCCCCATGAAGATACATGACAGTGAGAAAACACTCCCCAGAGGCAGTAGAAGGCAACGCGCGCAACTCCGCTCTGGTTTCAGTCCGCTTCTCATGACCTACTCGGCTAGGATCAACAATGATGTGTCTGAGACGTGCCCCGACTGTAAACGAGAGCCACACACAACACAACATCTTTTTAAGTGCCCGATGAAACCCACCAATCTCTCCGTGAAGTCACTTTGGACAAGACCTGTGGAAGCAGCTAAATTTCTCTCGCTCCCACTCAACGACAACACCGCAACATCGGACTGAGGCAAATAACAACATTATAGCGCTCCTATTCTTTTACTTCGTCGAATAAAAAATGTTTCCCTTTACCTCATTTTGCCGCTTTTTAATAGCCGCCCTCATCTTCTCAGCCGGCTATTATTGCGCTCGTATTTTTTTTACTTCGTCAAACTTTTTTTCGCTTTACCATTTTGCCGCTTTTTCGACATTTTGCGTGAAATCTTTTTGACTTCTCTAGGCTAGTTTCTCTCTTCTCTCATTCTGCTAAAAGTGAATTTGAACATCAGTTGCTAAGCAAAGCAATTCAAAATGAACAGAGTGGGTATAAAAAATTGAAGTCAGAAATAGAAACGGGATAAACCCATAAAGCCCAATTTTAGATGCCCGCTATTTGAACGTCGTTCCTATAAGTCTTAGTTACCACCTCTAATGCTTATTGGTGTTGATAGTAGCCCCTGTAGCCTCTCTCTAAGAAACAGAAGTATGTTCAACTACGAAATGCCATCAAAATAAATCGGACTTAAAAAATATTTTTGTACAAAATCTTTTTTTTAATATGTTCTATTCGTTCAATCCCAATCATGCTTATTGCAATCAACGGCGGCTATTTTCCGGCAATCTGCCGGGTATGTTTCAACATTTTGCGTGATATCTTTTTGACTTCTCTAGGCTAGTTTCTCTCTTCTCTCATTCTGCTAAAAGTGATTTTGAACATCAGTTGCTCAGCAAAGCAATTCAAAATGAACAGACTCAGTATAAAAAATTGAAGTCAGAAGTAGAAACGGGATAAACCCATAAAGCCCAATTTTAGATGCCCGCTATTTGAACGTCGTTCCTATAAGTCTTAGTTACCATCTCTAATGCTTATTGGTATTGATAGTAGCCACTGTAGCCTCTCTCTAAGAGACAGAAGTACGTTGTGTTCAACTACGAAATGCCATCAAAATAAATCGGACTTAAAAAATGTTTTTGTACAAAAATCTTTTTTTTTCAATATCTTCTGTTCTTTCAATCCCAATCATGCTTATTGGAATCAACGGCGGCTATTTTCTGGCAATATGCCGGGTATGTTTACAATTCAAAGAATTTGTATTGTATTGGTGCGCTGTCTTTTTAAGATCTGTTCCCGCTTTTTTCGGCTTTTTCACGTCAGTGAGAAGTCAAATCAGAGTGGTGATTTTGGTCAGACTGGAATAGTGAAGGGAGTGAAAAATGGAGTAGGTTTGAGGCGTAACTGTTTTCAAAATGCCTTTAATTTGGAGTGAGAAATTGGTGTGAGTTTGGCGGTTTTTGAGATGGATTTTTTTGCAGGTGCGTCAATTGACTTCTGTTTTCAGAATTTCCTCCCCTTCAGTCCTTTTAAGACGTTACATATGTGTTCTAATTGAGCCCGTTTGCCTTTGCTTGAATTCCTTAAAGGGCAGCTAAAACTTTTTATGACTTTACGGCTATTTGTTGTTATAAAATAGTGAAATTTAGCTTTTTAAAAATTGTCTGTTGTCTTATCACTTGGTATCATCAATGACGGGTCTGACTGCTAATAGAGTTGTCTTTCTAATGTCTTTTCATTTAAGCACATTGATGACAGGTCTCTGGTTCTGCTAATAGATGTTAAGATTATCGATTTTATCGTTTTTGTTCAAAGCTAGTGCTTTCTATTACTTTGACGCTAATTGTTTTCAATAATAATTATCGATTTGTTTGAGTTTTTCTTTTCCTTTTTGTCGTCTTAACTTGGTCTCATTATTAACAGGTATCATTGGTTGCTAGAAAGGTTTCAATTAAAGCAAGTCTTTTCAGTTCATAGCTATTGCTTTTTATGACTTACCCGCTTGTTATTTTTTTTTTAAAAAATCTTAGATTTTTTAGTTTGCTAGTATTTGTTGTACTTATTGCTGTCTTATCACTTAATCTCATTGACGACAGGTCTCATCTGTTCCTTGAGGACTCAAATATATAATTGTATCCATCAGTAGCTGTTGCGTTCTTTGACTTTTAAGTGTTTTCAAAAATTTTTAGCCAGTTTTATTGCAATTTTTGGTTATTTTTGTCGTATTATATAATATTATTAATGAGAAGAGTCATCGACATTTAATGACAGGTTGCTAATGAGAAATAAAGGAATATAGTTGGCAGTTTGAGTTCATAGCATTTGCTTTTTGATGTTGATCCTGTCTAACAGCTCATTTGCCTTTTAAAGCGAGGTTTTTTTGTCAAGTCATAAATTAATACAATTCTTTGAACTGTATTTCAGGATTTGTCCTGCTATGGTTTTTTGTTTTAAAAAGTCACGATTTTCACGTTGGTCTTCTGCCTTAGCTCACCCACGGTTTCTTTTGAACTGAATTTAGAATTAACTCAGCAATATTAGAGACTGGCTGGATTAAGCTATGAAAGCTCAGAAGCTTAGAGAATACTGTTAATTTTTTTTCAATTCGAAGAAAAATCAATGGACAATTATCTTGGTTATCATTTGGGCCATCAAATAACATATTAGTGGTTTATCTAATTTAATATTAGCAGTTCGTTTCTTTTCTTCACAACAAGAAGTAGGCCTTTATTACAATATGTTTTTGTTCTCCGCACTTGGGTCAGGTAAGAACGAAAACATTTGATTGGAGGCCTTAACATAGCTAGAGGTCTTTCTTCAGGATACATGCTGTTGTTTGGTTGATGACATTTTCAAATTGAGCCCATTTTATTTAGGTTGCGCGCACAAGCATTATCGTCAATTTGATTTAAGTTTGATGCCCCCACTCTTTGGGTGACAAAACATTAGAGCGCTAATAATTGTCGCTAAAATTTGTTGTCTCTACTGATGACATATAAAAGATTTTTGAATCCCTGCGAGTAGACATTTAGTCTACATGTACGCTGACCTCTCATTTTTGATGATAAATATTTGATATCTTTTCTCCGATTACAACTGGAACGTCAAAATATTACTTCAAGGTATAAAAGATCCATCTTCATAGCGAAACTCCATAGATCTCCATTTAGATCTAGTTCCTCTTATGCACAGATTTGAGGCCCTTAGGATTGCAAAATTCAATCTCAGTTTGACCCAGTTCTTGATAATGCTGTAAGGTTTGTCCCATTTTGAAGCGAGTCTGTCCGACAATCTTTGAGAAAAATTTTGCTCTCTCAGGCCATCATACTGTTAACTGTTAATTGTGTTTATGTTAAGCTTCCACTTAGATGTTGAACTCACCATAACTATTAAATTTAATGAATCTACGAGCTAAATTAGAACTTTTTTGACGTCAATTATGTTTAACTCTGTTTCACTGTTTCAATGCAAACGTCCATCATTGGTGTCAATGTCGGCAATGTTTTTTGGCAATCTGTGGGCTATGTCTAATCATTTGTCCGCTTGAACTTACCAATGATTGATGCACTCCTACTTGGATAAGAAATGCTTGTGAATCGTTACTCATACTTTTAGATTTTTGTTTACTTTTCCAGATAACAAGTATTTATTGATTCTATGGCACTTTGTTTTCACAGCAAGAACGCTTTTTGCTATTTTCTGAGATTAGACTTGCCTTGCGTTTCGATTGAGGAGTGATTATAAGAATTTATCAAACAGTTTTGCCTGTACTTAATAAATGAGCAAAGTATACTGTAATGGTAAAGAGAAATATTTTGCTTAATGTATGTATAACAAGAGCCCGGAAATCGGCGTCTCTATTTTACTATTTTTCTTGCTTAAAATTTGCTTTTTTCTTGCTTAAAATTTTTCTTGCTTAAAATACTATTTTTTCTTGCTTAAAATACTATTTTTCTTGCTTAAAATTTGCTTTTTATTTACTAAAGTAAATAAAAAAAAGTTTTTTTTTATTTACTTCCTCGAGATTTACTTCCTCCTACTTCTTTGGCACTTTGTTTTCACAGCAAGACTTTTTTGTTTCGTCATTTTGTTGAGGCCTCAAGTTCTATGATTTTGCTTTCGGTACAAAATTGTAATAAATGAAATATTTCTATATATAGGGCTAAAGAACCAAACTTGGTATTGTAGTTTTTATGTTGCATTAACTAGTTTGCACATTAACTTTTTTGAGTTGGTCACTTTGTCAATGGCTCCAAACAATTCTCTTTGCTGGCAACAGTTTTTTGTCTCGATTGGAAAATGGTTTGAATGTGTTCTATGGAATCAGTCAGTTTTCGTCTACTTTCAACTGTAAACTTTATGGATTGATCAGTGATACCCTTGTGGAAATCCAGGTTTTACAGAACTATTGTCGTTGGCGACAAATATACAACAATAGGGATATACATTTTTGAAGTGATGTCAAATTGGTTGTGCTGAAATTTTTCAGTTCTTTTCAAAGGATTACAATTTCATTGCACGCTTTTCAGAGCGTTTTGGAATAATTGAATGTTGATGAATGAGAAATAAACCTCCCTCCTCAGGACAAACTTTTTTCAGGCTGTGAGGTGCGTGGGAACATGTATGCCACACAGTCCAGTTGAAACAAAGTATTGCAATTATTTCAGTCCTTCAGGCCTTTCATGGTTTTGTTGTCTGATCATTTTTCTAGTACGGAATTGAAGTTTCGAACATGATATTGTGAGGTTTGGGTGACCTATATAGTTGTCATTCAGATGGGCAACTGAACTTTTTTCGTGGCCAATCACCAAAATCAAAGCCATTTTTCGGATTCTTAAATCATTGTTTTGGATCATAAACAAGGTATAATATTATATGAAGACCATTAGTGAAGATACACCCGCAAAAAGTCTCCCATTTGAGAGCAATTTGTCCGACGTTGGCTGTTTACTTTTTCCAAATTAGATTATTCTTTGTTTTTCTGAGCTTGCTACAGTTTGATATATTGACTGCTATTTTGTGTTAGATCTCTAATGAAGAGGATTGGTGGTAACTCGAGTGCTCTGGAGGACGAACTTGAAGTGCTCCTGGTTGAGAATGGGATCACGTGGGATGTTCAGTTCCCTCCTGGGGTTGAGGACTGTTGTCGAGAGATCTTGGGCGTGAACAGTGGAGCGGATTGGATGCCATCTGAGGAGGATTTGAAGAGCAGGAGAGATTACCAATCGACCACAGTGGTCAGCATCGATCCACCAACTGCCAGAGATCTGGATGACGCGTTACACTGTGTGGAGATAGAAAAAGGATTATACGAGGTTAGGAAAGGTGTTTCACTTGACAATGTTGCTGTCAACTCACTCAGTTTTTATGAAACAGGTAGTCCACATAAAAGCACATGTTCATTCTTTTTTTAAAATGAACCGAATGAGTTAAGTGGGTTCATTTTAGAGCGGTTCAAGCTAGGTCACCAAGGAATCAGTTGTTAAAACAAGCAGGCTTAATTTTATATATACTTTGCGCGAGAGTATGTTTCCAGAACTATGTGATGTGATATCGAGGTGTCCAAAATCAATACACTATCAAAAATAGAATCTTGTGCTTCCGACGAGATACGTAGTACTTGCCAATTGGTTCAGAATTTAGAACTAATCAGTACAAATACGTGATTAATAGCCGCACAGCGATAGCTGGGGCTATTATTGGCCTTCTCTTGGTTTTTTTACGACTCGAAGAGGAGTATTGGTTTTCTTAAGGTTTTTTTTTTTACCGGAAGTACTATTCGTTCAGACGCTGTTTTGACCTAAAATGTGAACTAATTTTTTCTGAGCGAGAGAAGTTTTTTGATCATGCGCTGCGTTTAGTGAATGACGTTTTGACTTTGATAAGTAGTTTTTGACTGAATGTCACATATAGATAACCGTTTTTTCGTCTAAGTGGCTCATTTTTTGCTTGAAATTTGGTTTTTGTAGAAATGATTTTTATTCGATGCTATATTGAAACGTATACCTTGGAAATTAATAGCATAGTCTTTTGCAGAGCCTGAAAACGCGTTTCAAGTTCAAAATTGGCATCAATTTCTTGATTTTTTAATTAATTTTTGGCTTTTTTCCTATTATTTTCTTCATTTTTGGATCTTTTAGCCGTATTTTTGTCAAAAATCAGTCAATATGACAATTTACCGTTGACAATTTATATACTCAATGCCTCTTTTTACCTCGATGTAATTTTGTTTCATAAAATTGCTCATATGCTAATCCGGTTTTGGTAGTTTTTTTCTGATTTTTCTTAGTTTTTTGTCTGTATATTGGTTTTAATTACTATAAATAGTCTTTTTGTGCAACATTAGGGGCTTTAATTTCGTTTCAATAAAAATGTCAATAATTTTTTAGCGTTAAGTTTTTGAAAAACAGTTAAAGTTTTTTTTATAAATGCAGTTCTAAAAATTTTTTGACCTTTTTTTGCAAAATGTTTCAATGTATCGTATGTTTGACTTCTGCTTTTTCTTTTTTTGATCTGTTCAGGAGGATAGATTTTTGTCTCGGATGACTCGTTGTCTTTTCGATGTCTCGAATGCTGAAAAATGAAATGGTGTTAGTTTTTCTTGTTTTTTAAATTTGATTTTTAAACTTTCAAAATTTTTAAACTTTGATTTGAACTTTCAAAAACCAAAAATTAGTCTTTTTTACGGTGTTTCTTACATTGTGTTCATATTGTTCACATTCTAGCTTGTGTCATTCTAGCTCTGTCCTGGCACCTACATTTATACTGGTTATATTGATTTCAGTTATTAACAAATTGAATGATTTCGGCTTTTTCTTAGATTTTCGGCATTTCTTTGGGTTGCAATTGATTTCATTCAACATAAGGCAGTACTAAGAGTTTACTAGAAAGCCTCTTTCAGAATTTCCACTTATTACTTTTTATTGTATTTTTTCCGGACTTGGTATTGTTCTTAAACGTTTTTTTGCCTTTAAATATTACTCTGTTGCTTTTCTATGATTATTTTAATTTTTGAATTAGTTTGAAATCATGTTGTCTAGCATATATACAACAAGAAAAAAGTGTTTGTAGTTTTTGTCTGAATTGCTGTGATAAGAAATCTAACTGTAGTAGTTTTCTGATTCTTAACTTTGAGCATTATTTGAAAAGTTATTATTATCTGCCGTTTGCTTTAGCGATCTTTTTGAAATTAGAATCATGAAATATTTGCGGGCAGTTGATAGCCCTGTCAGCTTGTTGAAACTATCAGTATTTGGACTATCCTAATTACTTTGCACTTAACCTTACCAAACGTTTTTAATAATAAAAATTTTGCGGCATTTTGTTTCTCTTGGTGACAGTGGTTTAAATTTCACCAATTTTTAGATCAGACCGGGGGGGGGGGGGGGTTAATGAGTTTATGGTTGAGTTTATTAAAGAAGGTAATGGTTTCATCTGCAATTAGGGTTTTGTCAAGTTGCTACGCTTCGAGTCGCTTCCGGAATTCTTCCGGCTATGTTTTTATTTCGTCGTCATGATTTTTGTTACGACCATATGACGTCACAGCCACTTTTTGTTCATTCGTCCATGCAATTTCAACTGAATTGCATGCTTGACGTCATTTTTCGCTCTTAGTGGAGCGAGTTTTTTTGTTCATTTGCGTGATTAAATTTTTGGTCACACTTGACTTACCTCACTCTCAAAAATGACTTCCTCACTTTGAAATTGACTTTTATTTACTTTAATTCAAAGAGATAAGGTCAAATGGGTGTGTGTCACTCTGAATGAAGGTTATTTGAGATCAGCTAATAGAGGCAGCAATAACTTATACAGATTTTCAATCAAAATATATCAGATCAGCCTTCAATGAAAATACAGATATTTTTGGTCTGTCTTTTTACTGTTTTTTTTTAGACTGCCGATCTACAAATCTATTGCGGCTATTTTCTGGCAATCTGCCAGATATGTGTTGAATAAGTACAGTACTCTATATTCTACTGCAAAAGGTTCTTATTGGGCTGCATTGTATAATCGAATCTACTGTGTGTATAGGTTGGAGTACACATAGCAGATGTGAGTCACTTTGTGAAGGAGGGATCTGCTTTGGACGACGAGGCATCCATGCGCACCACCAGTACATACATGCCAAATAGGGTCATCCCTATGCTGCCTCGTGCACTATGTGAACACGTATGCAGTCTACAGCCAGACAAGTCACGCCTCGCATTCTCCATTGTGTTCAGACTCAATGACGAGGGAGAAGTGCTGGACTACTGGATAGGCAAGACTGTCATCAGATCGTGCTGCCAGATGAGCTATTATCATGCACAGGTGCGCACATATGATGATTTCTTTTTAATGTACTAGTACCAGAAAATACATGATTTGGTATATGAGTGTTCCAGCCTGTCATTTTGGCGAACCAGCTGTTTATCTCATAGCATCATATCAGTAGTAGAAGGGAGATGAACCAATTAAATTCAAAAAGAGTTTATTGCACGTCAAACTGAAACTCGCTTAACATTGTTAATTGCTCTCAAACAAAGTTTGTAGTAATTATATTAATATTTTTTCATGCATTTTTCGCACCTGCGATTTTTGGTCTGATAGTTTTTTTTATTAACCATTTGACATTTCGTCCTCAGGAACGAGTTACAGAAGTGAAGCCTGGAGGGCAACATGTTTCCTGGAGCCTTGTGGTTTACTAGTCTCTAAGTATGCAATTGACCAAAAGTGCTGAGGAGACAAATTCATGGTCTCGACAGTTCCATTTTAACCCCCCTTCATATCCCTTCAGCTCATTCCATTCATCAGCCCGCACGCTCAACCCCCCCCCCCCCATCCCAGCACCTCAGTAAAGATAAAGCTAGGCTGCAGGCTGCTACTGACGAGGTGAAATGCTCGGCCATTTATTTGAGAGCTATTCCGGCGACGTTAATCGATTAATCCTTTTAATTGCTCTCAAACGAAGTTTGTAGCAATTAGATTAGTCCTATGGTCTTTTTAATGCAATTTTTTGCTGGACTGATTTTTATTCTAACCATTTTGACTTTTCGTCCCCAAAAACAGGATAACAGGTAGCGCTCGGAGGGCATTAAGTGGTCGAGCAGCTCTTTGACCCTTACACCTTACTAGTCTTTAAGTATGCGATTCACCAAAACTGTTCTGAGGAGAAAATTTGTGTCTCAAATTTGTGTCTCAATGTTGATAACCGCTGTCCCAAATGTGATGTTTCACTTCATGACGTAAACCACCTTTTCAACTGCAGTAAGAACCCCACGGAACTGAAAGTGATTCACATCTGGGAAAAACCACTAGAGGGAGCCAAATGGCTGGAGTTAATACCATCAGTCGTTCACGACCACACTGCACAGCTTGATAGACAAGAATGTCATCAGATCGTGCTGCCAGATGAGCTATGATCATGCACAGGTGCACACATATGATGACTTCTTTTTAATGTACTAGTACCAGAAAATACATGATTTGGTATATGAGGGTTCCAGCCTGTCATTTTGGCGAACCAGCTGTTTATCTCATAGCATCATATCAGTAGTAGAAGGGAGATGAACCAATTAAATTCAAAAAGAGTTTATTGCACGTCAAACTGAAACTCGCTTAGCATTGTTAATTGCTCTCAAACGAAGTTTGCAGTAATTATGTTAATGTTTTTTAATGCATTTTTTCGCACCTGCGATTTTTGTTCTCATAGTTTTTTTATTAACCATTTGACGTTTCGTCCTCAGAAACGAGTTACAGAAGTGAAGTCTGGAGTAACACATGTTTCTTAGAGCCTTGTGGTTCACTAGTCTCTAAGTATGCAATTGACCAAAAGTGTATCCCGCCAAATTTACCTGCAAATTGCAGCCCTGTGCGACAGATAGAACAACACCCACCCTCGTCTGCGCTGCTCCAACCTAGCAATTTGGACGCACTTTTTCTCCAGCTCCTCCACATCCCCACCCCTCCCCACTCCGCTCACATCCCAATCATGCCAGCTTCAAGAATTTTTGAGGTTTTCAATGTTTTTAATTGCTCTCAAACGATGTTTGAAGCAATTATTGTAAACGCGTTGGTCTTTTTTATATCAAAGTTTTGCTGGATTGTTTTTGGGACTTTTTTCTAGAACGCTTTGTCTTTTTCAGTGACTTTTTTACGCTTCATTTTTGAGTGATCTCAATTGCTCTCATTGTTCATTGCTTAAATAAATCGAATGGGATTGGTTGTAGATCAAAGGTGCAGTAGTTTAGTGGTTGAGTTGCCAGGATGCTATCCTGGAGGTCATGTTTTGGAACCCCTATGAGGTTGGCGTTTTTGTATCCTTGAAAGATATCTTATCTAAACCCATAAATAAATTTCCCACACTTGTAATTCGAGAGCTATTCATCCGGCCTTATTCGGTTTTTGTTTTTAAATGACGTCACATTATCTTCAAATCTGATTTTTTATTCATTCGTGCTTTCAAATTGCGTGTATGTTGCCATTTTTTACTCTAAGTGAGACAAGTTTTGATCATCCGCTTAAGTAAATTTTTGGTCTCACGTGACTTTCACGTGACTTTCACCACGTGACTTTCACCACTTTCAAAGTGACTTTTGTTTTCATTATCTGAAGAGATAATTTCAATTGAGTATATGTCACCCTAATTGAAGGTTATTCGAGGGCAGTTGCTAAAGACAGTAAAAGAATTAAGGAGTTTTCTCAAATAAGACCTCAGAAGTTAGTATGAAATGAAATTTATTTTTCTCGGTCTTCTATGTTATCTTTTTTTAGCCGCCGTAATCCTTGGAGCGGCTATTATTTAGGCGCTCTCCTTTTTACAATCCATTGTCTTTTGGATTGTATTGCTGTATTGTCTTTTTTAAGATCTGTTCAAATTTTGGGGCTTTTTCACTTCAGCAAGAAGTCAAATTAGAGCAGTGATTTACTACTGAAGCCAACCGCTCGAGATAGACCTTAGCTTCAAGATTTTTTGAGGTTTTCAATGTTTTAAATTGCTCTCAAACGAAGTTTGAAGCAATTATTGTAAACGTGTTAGTTTTTTAATACCAAGTTTCTGCTGGATTGTTTTTGGCTTTTTTCTAGAAAGCTTTGTCTTCTTCAGTGACTTTTTTACGCTTGATTTGAGTGATCTCAATTGCTCTGATTGTTCATTGCTTAAATAAACCGAATGAGATTGGTTGTGGATCAAAGCTGTTGCAGCTTACTGGTTCAGATGTCAGGCTGCTATCCTGGAGGTCATTTTTTTGGAACCCCTATGAGGTTGGCGTTTTTGCACCCATGAAAAATTCCATAGCTACACCCATAAATAAATTGCCCACACTTGTCATTCGAGAGCTATTCATCCGGCGTTATTCAGTTTGTTTTGTTTTTAAATGACGTCACAGTTACTAAAAATCTGATTTTTTTCATTCGTCCTTTTAAGTTGCGTGCGTGTTGCCATTTTTCACTCTTAGTGGGACGAGTTTTGATCATCCGCCTGATTAAATTTTTGGTCTCACGTGGCTTTCTGTATTCTCAATGACTTTCATCACTTTCAAAATGACTTCTGTTTTCTTTATCTGAAGAGATAAATTCAACTGAGTATAGGTCACCCTAATTGAATGTTTTTCGAGGGCATCTGTTAAAGACAGCAAAAATTTTGAGATTTCTCAAATAACACCTCAGGAGTTAATAAAAAATGAAATTTTTTTCTCGGTCTTCTACGTTATTTTTTATTAGCCGCCGTCATCCTCCGAGCGGCAATTATTTAGGCACTCTCCTTTTTAGTCCATAGTCTTTGGATTGTATTGCTGTAATGTCTTTTTTAAGACCTGTTCACTTTTTTCGGCTTTTTCACGTCAGCAAGAAGTCAAATTAGAGCAGTGATTTTAAACACGCTATAGAAATAAAGGAACGAAAAATTGAATAGGTTTGAAGCGCGATTGGATTATTCTTTTAATTGCTTGTGAAGTGGAGTGAAAAATTTGTTTTTGAACAAATTTTAGCCTTTTGAAAGCAATTTTTTTTTCAAATTCGGTTATTTGAATTCTGTTTTCAGTTTTTCTTCTCTTGAGTGCTATTAATATGATACATATGTGTTCTAAATACTACTATCTGCAATTGATTCCACTAATCAACTAGCTGCTGGTGTTTTCTTGACTTTGACACTAATTTATGGCAGAAAATAGTGAACAATTTGATGTTTGCCCCTTTTTCTATTATATTTGTCGTTTTATTGGGTGGTTTGATTGGTGACGGGTCTGTTTGATTATTGTTGTGGCATAATTGAAACTAATTAATGGTTTGAGTTCTTGGCTAGTGGTTTTCATGACTTTGACTACAATTGTTTTTGATTTACATTGGACAATGAACTTTTGAGTTTTGCAAGTTTTGGTTGTACTCTTTGTTTTCTTATTATTTGTTCTTATTATTGAATGTTCTCATGAGTTGCTAATAGGAATAATTTCTTTTGGAAGAATTGTTTAAGTTCAAAGTGGATGCTTTGAAACTATTATTATTTGTTTTTTGGCATTTATGAGTCTTAGATTTTTTATTGGTCTCTATTGTCTTCCCTTTAATGTCATCTGTTCCAGTCTCATTCGCCAATTTACAGTTCTCATCTGTTGACATAGATGCGTTAATAAAGTGAAAAAAATGATGCAGTTTATACTTTTTTAATTCTTGGACTGTTACGCTCGCTGTAAGTTTTACAAAAAATTTTGTGGATTTTTGAGTTTTTGCCTCAGTTGTTGTTTTTTGTTGTCTTATGACTAAGAATCAATACAAGTTTCATTGATTGCTCTTGAAAACAATTTTGAAACCTTTTAAGTTCTAAAATGATACGGTATGTTAGTTCTATGGCTTGTAGCGGTATGCTTCTTTTACTTAAAAAAGAATGATTTTTGCGAATTTCTTTAGTTGTTGTCTATTTTTGCCTGTCTCTGATTCCCCTTGTTGTTTTGTTTACTCACTTTGTTTGGTTATAGCTGCGAAGCTGTAAGCTGAGCGAAGCTATATTGCGGTGCTCTTGGTTTTCTTTGTTTCGTCGTCTGGCGCTCTTTTTTCGTTTTACATTTGTTCACACAGCAAAGCTGAAAAAGTCAAATTTTCTGAATGACTTCTTCCTCTCACTAACGGCATTTGCGCGCGTGACGTCATTTCTCACTCGCTTTAGCAAAAGTTTTTAGGTTATTTGCGTGATTAGATTTTGATCATACGTGACTTACCTCACTCAATAAAATGACTTTTGTACTTTAAAACTTAAGTTTAGTTTGAATTAAATTAATGTCAAAGGAACTCATTTGTGCAGTAAAGGTCCCTAATAAGAGGCTTCTGCGGAATGAATTTTAACAAGCTTTATTAATTTATCGCTGAATGTTTTTTTTACCTAGTTTTTTGAGCGGCGTCGATTTTTTTCAATTTAGATCTATCTGTTTCTATCTCTATTATATGGCACGCAGGTCTATTTTTCGCAGTTATTCCGGCAATCTGCCGGCTATGTTAATTAGCTATTTCAACCGTTCTGAGAAAAAATTAGTTTTGTACCCGGTCTCGTATACATCTGGATTCAAGAATAATTGGGAAAGGTTATTTGACTTGAGCAACCTGAAAAGTCCACTGAGAAAGTGTGATCAGATTAAGTTCTGGTTGTTTTGCTTACTCACTTTATGTCGGGTAGAGTTGGTATTTTTGTATTGTGTTGTTAGCATCAGTGATTCTTAAAGTTGTGGAAAAAAAATCTTTTCTAATTGTGCTAAGATTTTTTTTTGCATAACTAGGGTCATGGTTTGTCTTTATTTGATTTTAAGTCAAAACGGTTGCATATCAGGTCATTAATTACTTCAATTTTGTGTAACTCAGGACTTGTCCTGCCATGTTTTTTGTGAAATCTGTTAACACTTATTTCGGCTTTCTCACATTAGTGAGAACTCAAATTAGAGTGGTGATTTTAATCACGCTCGAGAAATAAAGGAAGTGCTAAAGCTGGCGGATTTTATGCGTGATTATTGTTTAGGCCACTTTAAAGTTGATTGAAATGTTGGTATTCGAACAAGATTGAGAGGTTTTCGAGAGCAATTTTTTTTTCACGGGCGGAAATTTGACTGCTGTTTTCAGTGTTTCTTCGCTTAAGCGCTAATAATGGGATACTTTTGTGTTCTAACGGCTCCTTCTTGCTGTTGATTCAACTTATCGACATGTAGCGAGTGCTGTTTGCTCTGGGAGACCATTTTTCGGCATAAAATACTAGTGAAAATTTCAATTTTGACCATCTCTGTTACTAATTCTGTTGTCTTATCACATCAATAATGGCAGTATCATTGGTTGCTAATGGGACATAAATGAACTTAATTATTTGTTTGAGTTAATGGCTAAGGGTTTTCATGACTTTGACATTATTTGTTCTCAAAGTTTTCTAACGATTTTTTGTTTTGTGTATTTGGTGTTCTGTTCTCTTATCATGAAATCGCGGTAGCGACAGGTATTAACTGTTGCTAATATGAATTTTTTCAACCGATTTCATTGTTTTAGCTCAAAGCTATTCCTTTCGGTGACTTTGAGTTTTAATGTTTTAATGAATATTGATTTTTTAACGTCTGCGAGTTTTTGTTGCTCAATTTGCTTTTTTCTCATGGTATCCTTATAATAAAATGTCCATGGTTGCCAAGCATACCTAATCTAATCGAATCAGTAGTTTTTTTACTGTTTTTTTATTTGACTTATTTATTATTAGTTTTCAAAAAAAATGTTACTATATTTTTGCGGCATTTTTGTAGTTTTGTAATATTTTGAAGTTTCATGATAATTGTTGCACTTATTGCTAGTTTTACCACTTAATCTTATTAATGGGAGATTGCATCGTTTGATAATGAGTCAAAGGTGAATATAATAAGTCGCTTGATTTCGTAGGAATCATTTTGAAGGTTTTGACAACTGTTTTTGTACAGAGAATGGTTGAATTTTTGGTCTTAGTGTTTTTTCTTGCGGTCCTCTCGCTTAGGCTCAAAAACAACAGTAAATTCTTGTTGGCCTTCTGGTGCTGCGTAATTTTCGGCAATTTATTGGCGCCAACTTTTAGCTAACATTTTCATTTACTGAAATACCATTTGTGTTTGAAAGGCTTAAGTGAATTTGTGAATCTTGCTTTCATTTGTAGTTATATTGTCTCTTTTTCAGCCACTAGAGCTGAAAAAGTATTTTATGACTCCTGAAGCTTATGAAAAAACTTTGTCACTCATTGAATAACGCAATGTAGTGAATACGGTCAGGGTCAGAAGAGCAAAATCAAAAGAAATGGGTAAAGAAACCGATTAAGCCTGGTCATTAAGTTATAGTGCATTAGTTTGTTCATTAGAGCCATTGCTAGCTGATGTTAGTATTAAACTTAATAGCTTTCAGTTTGAAAGCGGATTTAAATATAGTTTTAAAATCTAACTGTAACTACACACCGGCCAATTTTGGCCAATTTCTCTTTTTAATTGCTCTTGAACGCAGTTCATAGCAATTATTGCAAACGTGTGTGTCTTTTTTTATGCAAATTTTTCGCTTGACAATTTTGCGTTTTTCTTCTAGAACATTCTTTGACTTCTCAAGTGACTTTTTCACGCTTTCGTTCATCATTTTTGAGTGATCTCTAGTGCTCCGAAGTTGCTAATATAAAATCGGTTGCGGAGTAGCAGAATTAACTGACTTGTAGCGGAGTGGTCAGTGAGGGTGGCCCTGGATCGAGAGGTCAGTGGTTCGAATCCCGTTGGGGTGAAAGATTTTTTGCACCCAAAAATTGATCTAGGCTAGAGCCCCTGATGAATTAAATTGCCTCGCCTGTCGTTCAAGAGCAATTCTTCCAACATTTGTCGGTTTATGTTTGTTTCAGTCCCGATGCTTGTCAACGGTGACTAGTTTCCGGCAATCTGCCATCCATGGTTCCTTTCGTTCGGCACCTGACACTTTTTCATTTAACATTTTTTACACCCCAAAGCAATATTGTTCAGGTGTTCATCCGCTTTTCTGTGTCGGACGTCTTTTTAATGCTCATAAGTGTTATTATGAAGCTGAATCGAGTGACACATTTCTTGACAAATGGTTTACTTAGTTTTCTTAATTTCTTTGGTCACTTCAGGTTACTCTTGACCCTATCAAGGTCAATAAAAGACAACTGCTGAATAAAATTTGATAACTATGAGGCTTCGGGAGTGAAATGAATAACGGAGTTTAATAGTTTTTATGGATTGCTTCGCCAGCTCAAATCAGTTCAGTACTTGCTTCTATTTCGGCACTCTGCCGGCTAAGTGTTGAAAGCGAAATTTTAGTCTCATTGCGTTTCCAGGTTGAAATTATCTGGGCTTTTACTTTGCTTTTCTTTCAAGATGATTTTAAATTATAGATTATCTGTTTTGGTTGCTGAACCTCATCTGGGCTTTATTTTGAATCAGGTGCAAATTCATCAATGCAATTCAACTGTAATGAATATTTCAAGTTTTTGGTATTAGTTTAATACAGATTGTTTTTGCTATTTTTATTGAATCTCTTCAGTAATCCGTAGCCATTCATTCAGCCTTCTAATAGTGCAATCAATACGGTCTCAGTAATCGAAACAATTTTTCTGGGTCCTACTGGTTTTATAGAGATCATTGTATCCTTGATTTTTCCTCTGCATATATGTTGTTTTCCCTTCTTTTTATACTCATTTATTTTCAGCAATTGTATTTTTGGTCTGTTGGTGCGTAGCTCTACCAAGTTGAAGATTTTACGTCTGGAAACTTTTTGAGGACCTTTTCAGTAAGGTGTTGGTAAAGTACTTATTTCTAAAATAGATCCTGCTCGAGTTTCCAAATTAGAATGTACCCATCCATTCACAAAAAGATACTACTGTCATTTTTGAGTGGTCATCTTTTTCTATTAATATCCGCAGGATTTTGAAGATTAAACTTAATTAGTATGTTGTGTCTGTGGTTGTAGAAGATCATAGATGAGCCAGACTGTACGAGTGACGATTTGCCCAGTGTGCCCTTTGATCACTTTGAGAATGTGAAGCAGGCCATCATCAGACTGCATCTATTGGCACAGGCTATGAAGAAGAAGAGGTTCGAAAATGGTGCTCTCAAAATTCAGAAGGTAACTCTCGCAGGTTATCTGCCAGAAAAAAGTATTCAAGTTAATTTAAACCATAGCCACCCTCTTTTTAGCCCGCTATTATAGCGCTCCTAAGTTTTTTTTACGAATCAAAAAAATTGAATTGTATTAAGGCGCGCGGTCTCTTTTACGACTCGACGAATAGTATTGGAGAAGTGTATTTCTTAAATCAATTTTATAGGAATGCATTTTGAAGCAGGAATTGGAACGCCTGAAAAGATCTGTTGAGGTTGTTTCAAGGTTGAAAAAAATTAGAGTTTAGATCAAAAAGAGCAGTTTTTGCTCATAGCGCTGTTTTCGAGAGAGCGAGAAATTGGGGTGTCAAAAATTATCGCTAAGCGAGCGAAAATTTTAAAGCATATAAAATTGTTTTGACAGTTTTAGAGGTCTTTTTAATAGCCGCCTCAGCTTCTCAGGCGGCTATTATAGCGCTCGTATTTTTACAATTCAAAGAATTTGAATTTTAATGGGGCGCTGTCTTTTTTTTAAGATCTGTTCACACATTTTCATGATTTCTGAAGTCAAATTGGAGTAGTGATTTTGGTCACGCTGAAACAGGAAGTGGAGCGGAAAAGCGAGTGGTTTTGCGGCGTGAAATTTTTAACTCTAATTTTAAAGTAGAGTGAGAAAGCGCTGTTTGAGAAAAAATTCGCTCTCTCGCTAGTGATTTTTTGTTCACATGCGGCAATTTCACTTTGATTTTAACTTTTTTTTTCTATTTTTTGATCGGATTTTTTTCTTAATGGTTTTCGAAATCCATTTTTAGTTCAGTCTAGGCCTAGTTTTTTGTTTAAACCAAATTTCACTTTTTCGCTAGTGGTTTTATGTTCACATGCTTGTTTTTTTTAAATTTTTTCTGATATTTTAGAAATGTTTTCCCCAGCTCACTCATAGTCCCTACTAGGTCTAGTCTTTTGTTAAGTCAATTAAAATTCTTTGCTTTGAATTGTACGTCAGGGCTTGTCCTGCTATGTTTTTTTACTTCGTCGAATAAAAATTTTCGCTTTACCTTGGTTCACAGCTTGTTCAACATTTTGCGTATGCAATCTTTTTGACTTGTATTGGCTAGTTTCACTCTTCTCTCATTCTGTTAAAAGTGTTTTTAGACTGCAGTTGCTCAGCAAAGCAATTCAAAATTAACAGAGTCAGTATCGAAAAACGACATCAGAAATAGAAGCGTGATAAACCAATAGAGCCCAGTTTTAGATGCCTGTTACTGGTACTTGGTTCTTATAAGTCTTTGTTACCATCTTTAGTGCTTATTGGTATTGATACTAGCTCCTGTATTAAACAGGAGTATGTTCAACTACAAAATGACATCAAAATAATTCTGCGCTTTACTTCCCTTCTACAAAAATCATTTTTTTAAAATTTTTTTTTTCTCTTCTTTCAATGCCAATCGTGGTTATGGGAATCAGCGGCGGCTATTTTCCGGCAATCTGGCGGGTATGTTTTAATTTTTTTACCCATTCTGAGGATATTTGGTTGACTTTTGGTGAAGTGATTTGTTTTATTTCTTTTATGGGAATTAGATGGACGCCTATTGTTTATGGGCATTTTAACAATTTTGCAGGTATAAAGCAGTTTTTGATGAAAAACGTGACGAAAAATTGAGAAAGATGTAATTGTTTGTCTTATTTAGTGGTTGTTCTTAATTTCTTCAGAACTAGAGAAGTGTTAGTATATAATAGGGCTTCTGCAGAATAGCTTTCCCAAATAATAATTCAAATCCACGAGAAAGCTTTCAGTTGTTACTGTTATTTGTATTATAATAAAAATTTAATAACTGTTCCCATTGTTCCCACTTTTATTAAGTTAAGTTTTTCTTCTACTGTTATTTGACGTAGGATTGCGAGTGGTTTGGTGGCGGAAAAAGTTTTCAATATAGTTTTAAAGCAGAGTAAGGAACGTTGCCTGGACAAAAATTCGCGTTCTGGATTGTATTTTTTTTGTTCACGTACGGCAATTTAACTTCTGTTTTTACTGTTTTTTTTGTGAATGATTTTGCCGAATAATTTCCTGGTCATTTCTAGGTGTAGCTTTTTGTTAAGTCAATGAAACTTCTTTGAATCATAGTCAAGGACTTGTCGAGCTATGTTTTCTTTAAACAAAAAGTTGTTCCGCTTTACCTTAGTTCACAGCTTGTTCAGCATCTTGCGTGAAATCGTTTCAACTTTCTGCTGAGTGTTTTTAAACAACAGTTGCGCAGTAGAGAAATCTAAATTGAACGAAAAACGAAATCAAAAACCGAAATGGCATAAACCCATTAAGCCCAGTTTTAGATGCCCAGTGTGTGAACTTTGTTTTAATTAGTCTTTATTACTAGGTATAATGTACATTGATATGAATACCAATCTATGTATCCTCTCATTAAGAAGCAGGATGTTCTGACTACTAATCGAATCGAAATAGTTTTTGTAGAATCTAAAAAGTTTTTTTGTAGAGGCGACTTTTTTCGGTTTTTTTTTCAATTCCAATGAGGGCTCTGAGAATCAATGACTGCTATTATCCGACAATATGCCGAGTATGTTTATCTATTCAAGGCAAGGATGAGATAAGAGTTTGTTGAGCTATCATTGATTATTTTGCGCACATAAGTGTCATTGGACCGGAACCATGCCAAATGACGTTCTTCTGTTGCGCTAATTGGACGAGAAATAACTTCAGTTTACACTTTCTTGGTTACTGCATACAACTATTGGTAAATTTTTAATTAAGTTTGGTCAGTGGTGCTAACTGTATTTCAAATTTTTCGATGCCCCGAAAATTCGATGCCGATTTTTGTTTACTTGTTTAGAAAAAGGTTGGATTCCTGTTGGATCCGCAGACGGGACAGCCGGGCAGTTTCTTCCACCACAGAGGAATGGAGAGTCACTCTCTCATTGAGGAGTTCATGCTACTGGCCAACATAACTGTGTCTGAAAAGATATGCAACTCGATGCCTCAGTTCGGATTCCTCCGCAGACACGATCCACCAAAACCCAACATGCTCAAGAAGCTCGAAAAAGTAAAACGCACTTCAACAGCTGAGTCTAGAGTTGGCAATGATAGAATTATGATGTAGTTGCGTTCATATAAAATCTGCAAGTGTAGTACATTTGATTCGGCTGTGATACTAGTTGTTAGTTTCAGATGCAGCCGTTTGTTGTTTCGACCGGAATTAGTGTGCGGAGGAACTATATGCTCGCCTGTTTTTTGTTCAGTCATCACGAGGGGTGACGGATGTTTAAAATTTTAAGGTTTTTATTAATAGCCGCACAGCGATAGCTGGGGCTATTATTGGCCTTCTCTTGGTTTTTTACAATTCGAAGAATTTGAATTGTATTGGGGCGGTCTTTTTTTTTAAGATCTGTTCACACATTTTCATGATTTTTGAAGTCAAACTGGAGTAGTGATTTTGGTCACGCCGAAACAGGAAATGGAGCGAAAAAGCGAGTGGTTTTGCGGCGTGAATTTTTTTCGCTCTAAATTTAAAGTAGAGTGAGAAAACGGTGTTTGAACAAAAATTCGGTTTCTCGGTAGTGGTTTTTTGTTTGTTGAAAGTATAATGTTAATTGTTTAAAGTATGGAAAGATATACGTACCTCATCCACGTGCTGATTTACATCTTAGTTATTTATGAAATGAGTGAATGCAACAAGGAGCTAACACGTGCTATTTATACTAGATTTGTCCCCAACTTTTCATATTGTTATGTGTGATATGATGACCCTTGATCTTTTAGAGAAGTAAATTATCAGAGTAAATAACTAGTTAAGATCGGATGTCATAAGAAGTCAAGGATGTTATAAATTAAAGGTGATCACCATGAATGTAAAAGTGCGGTAATTTGGGGTAATAAATATGGACTGAATTTCGTGTCAATCGCCACAGTTGTCAACCATTATTTCTAATTTAACTATTCGATTACGAGATTTGTCTCTGCGTTCCCATTAACCGACAGGTTATGGGCCCAGAGCTTTTCTAAGTTAAGTAATCCACCCCCATCGTAAATAGAAAAACGTTGTTGCTGCGCCTCTTTGCTACATAAGAGGATCGCTGAAATCACTGGGGGAGGAAGACAGAGAAGACAAGGAGAGACAAGCCTTGTAGTCAAGAAGTGGCCAAGTGAGACCAGAGGAAGCAAGAGTGAGAAGATTGTGTAACTGGTTGGGGGACTTCAGTTGTGGAGTTGAAGGCTTGTGTGACTGGTTGGGGGACTTCAATTGTGGAGTTGGAAGCTTTTGTAAGTGGTTGGGGGGGACTTCACTTGTGAAGTGAGCAGTTTGTGAAGCTGGTTGGGGGACTTCATCTGTTGAGTCGAGAGCTTGTGTACCTGGTCGGGGGACTTCAATCGTGGAGTGCTAAGTGTGTGTGTAGCTAAGCAGTGGATTCTGCTTGTGAAGTAAAGAGTGAGTGGAGCTGTTGTGGGGGATCAAAAAGGAGCGCGGAGGTTCAATTGTATAACAGAGCTGTCGGGGAACCAGGATTGCTTAGTATAGCTGAGAACAGCTCAGCTTTAACAACTGTTTCATTTTCAATTGTGTGTGCTGTGCTTCTGTAAGATACAAGTTTGGTCGAAAGACACAAAAGTTGGTGGTAAAACAATTCTTAATTAGGACTAGGATTAGGGTTCGAGTACATTATCCTCGGAGGGTGTTGGTATCCTCATCGTGCTTAATCGCGGCAGAAAAACCCTGGCTCAATGTCAATGTCCTGCTTTCGATTTTGTCAAGGATATTACAGAACTCGAACAGAACACCAACTTCTAGGTTAATTTAGTCGACCAAACTCTTTTTGCTTAGTGTTTTTTTCCCTAACAAGTGCTACCATATTACAACAAGTGCTAACCTGGTGCTAAAAAGCATTTTTTTGATACACAAACATAACGACTCACCGCTTCGTCGCCCTATATCACAGCCACCAACAGGCAACAGATTCAAACACGCGTAGAAAGGAAAGGAGTTTTGATCTAAGTCCGAACAAGATTTTTTTCACAGCCCGACCCTTTTTACAAAAGAATATTTACCTAGAGCAGTACTCGCTTAGGACAGATTTGTTGGGGCAGCATAAGTCTTTGGTTCAGTAGGGAACAATTAAAGTTAACGAGTTAGTTTGAGACGAACGGAAAAAAACGAAAGTAAGACAGGCCTAACAATGAGCTCAAAATTAGAAAGATTGGTATTCAGCGGGCGTGAGGATGATTTCTTGTATTTTGCTGAACAGTTTGAGGCTCGTATGCACTCTTTAAAACTTGGTAAAGTCTTAGTGGAGAAGCCACCTATCTAGATTATGTGCCAGCTGTTAGAAATAATTCTTCGGAGGAGCAACGTAGGCAAGCTATAGAAAAAGGGAGGGAAGAACTAGAAGAGAAAAAGAAGACATTGTGGTACGAGTTAGTTCAGGCTTTAGGCAAAACATCAGTTCTTTTTCTTAGACCACATAAGGGTGATGGCACTAGAGCTTGGGATGTACTGTGTAAACGCTTCAAAAGTTTTGAGAGACCCCAGCTACACAAATTGATAGCGCAATTAACTAGCCTTAGGAAGACTTCACGTGAGAGTATAGTAGATTATCTCACCAGAGCAGATAATATGCAATACAACTTAACACTAGTGAATGAAGGAATTAGTGAAAAAATGTTTGTCTCAATAATTCTAAAAGGGCTCCCGAAGGAATATGAAAACTTCGCAACACTCGTGAAATACAGCAAAGACGAGAAAACTCTAGAGGAAATAAAACGAGACCTGATAAACTTCGATAATGAAAATGTAAAAATCAAAACAGAGAGCGTATTCTTTAATAAGGAACGGAAATGTTTCAACTGCCAGAAAATGGGACATATTGCAAAAGAATGTAGGTTTAAGAAAACGATTCCTGAACAAACCAAAGCTTCTCAAATGAAATGTTTTAAGTGTGGTGAGCACGGACATATAGCTAAATTTTGTAGAAAACAACAGAAACATGGGAAAAAGTTTGTAAGTCAAAGCAGGAGAGCCAACCAGAGGGGCACGCAAAATTTAGTTGAGGAGCAGAATTTAGAAGAAGAAGAAGAAGAGATCTTCCTTCTTTCAAACGTCGGAAAACAACCTTGCAAATGAGCTAGTTTTAGACTCAGGTGCTACCAGTCATATGATTAAAGACGAAAGTTTATTCATAGATATAGACAAGGAGTATTCTGGTACCATCACTAATGCAAACAGCAGTAAAAGTTCAATTAGTGGGAAAGGAACAGTTGAAATTAGGGTTTTGGATTCCAATGGTTTAGCGCGAAAAATAAGATTAAATAATGCGTTGATTGTTCCCAACAACACAAGGAATCTGATATCAGTGTCAAAACTTAGAGCAACAGGCAATGAGGTCGTCTTTGGTGGGACTTTAGAAATACGAACTAAGAACGGAACAGTTTTCCCTTTCGAGGAAAGAGATAGTTTATTTATCTGGCACAACATTGATTACGGCGAGCAGTGCAACTTAGCAAATGGAGATCCCCTTAGTTTGTGGCATAAGCGTTTGGGTCATAACAATGTTGAGGACATATACAAATTAAAAAATCACGCAGTGGGGCTAAAAGTAAACGAGCATGATTTAGCAAACTGTGAAATATGTCAGCTAAATAAATCAAAGAAACTTCCAGTACCAAGAGACTCAGGAACAAGAGCAAGTGAAGTATTAGAAATTGTTCATACCGACATATTAGGGCCCATCCAACCGGAAGCGGTTGATGGTCATAGATATGCAATAGGGTTCGTGGATAATTTTAGCAGATATCAGAAACTATATTTTTTGAGGACAAAGGACGAGGCCTTTGAAAAAGTTGAACAGTTCTTTGCAGACATAGGACAACCAGGAACCTTAGTTTGTGACGGTGCAGGGGAATATGTGTCAAATGACATAAAACAATTATGTAGACGAAAAGCCGTTAGGCTTGAGTTCTCGGCACCGTATACACCAAGAAAACGGAAAGGTTGAGAGGAATTGGGGGACAATCACCCCAATGGCTAGATGTCTTTTAGAGCAGTCAGGTTTAGAAAAGGAGTATTGGCCATATGCACTTAACATGGCAAGTGAGATTAAAAATTTTTGTTTCCATTCAGGTATTCAGAAGACACCTTTTGAGGCAATGTACAAGAAGAAACCTAACTTAGAATCTGTCAAAGTGTTTGGTTGTTCAGCTTTCGTTAATGTTGAAAAAAAATTTCGTGGTAAGATTGGTAGAACTTCTCAAAAAGGAATATTCTTAGGGTCTTCAGACAATAGTAAGACTTATCTGGTAGGTACTCCAAATGACAATGGGGTCTTTAAGGTTAGAAAATCTCGCAATGTAACTTTCAACGAAAACGAAATGTCTATTGAAGTCAAAGAAAAGAAGGAGGAGATAGTCAACAAGCATCATTCAGATGGTGATAGAGATTTAAACCCGGTAGCTTTCCTTGGTGAAATTGTTAACAACGAATTGCTACCTAAGTCTATTGATGAAGCAATTAGGGATAAAAACTGGTACGAGGCAATGAAGTTAGAATACAACTCATTAGTGGAAAATAAAGTTTGGGAACTGGTAGAGAACAAAGGAAATAAACCCATTGGTAGCCGCTGGCACTTTGCTCTTAAGTTTGGTCCTAGTGGTGAGATAACAAGGTATAAGGCAAGATTCGTAGCAAAAGGATTTAGCCAAGTTCCAGGTCGGGATTACAACGAAACCTACTCACCAGCAACACGCCTCTCAACAATTCGAGTACTGATAAGCTACGCAGTATATAAAAACACCGAGTTAAAACAAATGGATATCAAAACAGCATACTTAAACGCTGACATCGAAGAAGAAATCTTTATGCAACAGCCCGAAGGGTTTGAAAAGTTTGACAAGCAAGGAAATCCATTAATTTGTAAGCTGAGGAAAAGTTTATATGGATTGAAACAGTCCGGTAGAAATTGGTACTTAACAATCAAAACTTTTCTCAAACAATTAGGTTTCACGCCGGCTATTCAAGATGAGTGTCTTTTCATAAAGAAAGGAGTAAATGGTATAGAGGGATTAGTGTGTCTTTGGGTAGATGATATGGTGATATTAGGATTGCAGGAAGACTTTTGTGAAAACTTTAAAAATAAAGTTAGTGAGCAATTTCAAATTAGCAGTTATGGAGATCTTAGCTGGTTCTTAAATATAAAAATTGAGCGAACACAAAACGAAATTATGCTAAGCCAAGAAGCATATGTAGAAAAATTACTAGAGAAGTTTAACATGAGCGAATCAAAGACACTGGAAACACCTTTAGATGTTAGCCTGAAACTATCAAAATTAGATTCACCAGAAATAGGCAGCAATGAGCATAGAGAAATGCAATCATGTGATTATAGGGGTATAGTGGGATGTTTGAACTATTTGGCATTAACAAGTAGACCAGATATTGCGCACGCAGCCAATTTATTGAGTTCGTTTGTTGAAAATTCTGGAAGGCGACATTGGAATGCGGCAAAAGGGTGTTTACGTTACCTAAAAGGTACAAAATCAGAGAAGATGATTTTTAGAAAAAGTGAGAAACTGGAGTTAACAGGATTTTCAGACTCAGATTGGGCAGGCAACATAGACAATAGAAAAAGTACAAGTGGTTTTTGTTTTAAACTTAATAATAGTTCAGGTGCAATCAGTTGGGCTAGCAAGTTACAAAAGTGTGTATCTACTTCAACAGCTGAGGCTGAGCTTAACGCCGTAGTAGAGGCCAGTAAAGAAGCAGTACATTTAGTTAAACTATTACGAGAATTAGATTTAGAAATCCAGCAGCCGGTAAACGTCTTTGTAGACAACCAAGCTTGTATTCCTCTAAGTAAAAATTCGATGAATCACGGAAAGACAAAGCACTTTTCATTAACAGTACACTTCGTTCGGAATTTAGTCGAAAGTCGACTATTAGAGCTAAACTACTTACCTACCGATCGCATGCAAGCAGACACACTTACAAAAGCATTGGTGAGGACCAAAGTATCACTTTTTCGTGGTGTCCTTCTCGGAACAAACACTTAACATGATAGGAGGAGTGTTGAAAGTATAATGTTAATTGTTTAAAGTATGGAAAGATATACGTACCTCATCCACGTGCTGATTTACATCTTAGTTATTTATGAAATGAGTGAATGCAACAAGGAGCTAACACGTGCTATTTGTACTAGATTTGTCCCCAACTTTTCATATTGTTATGTGTGATATGATGACCCTTGATCTTTTAGAGAAATAAATTATCAGAGTAAATAACTAGTTAAGATCGGATGTCATAAGAAGTCAAGGAAGTTATAAATTAAAGGTGATCACCATGAATGTAAAAGTGCGGTAATTTGGGGTAATAAATATGGACTGAATTTCGTGTCAATCGCCACAGTTGTCAACCATTATTTCTAATTTAACTATTCGATTACAAGATTTGTCTCTGCGTTCCCATTAACCGATACTGTTCACATGCGGCAATATCACTTTGATTTTTACAGTTTTTTCGATTTTTGGATCGGATTTTTTTCTAAATGGTTTTCTCAATCCATTCACAGTCCGTTCTTGGTCTACTTTTCTGTTTAGTCAATGAAAATTCTTTGAATTGTACGTCAGGACTTGTCCTGCTATATTTTTTAATTTCGTCGTCATGATTTTTGTTACGACCATATGACGTCACGGCCACTTTTTTTTTGTTCATTCGTTCATGCAATTTCAACTGAATTGCATGCGTGACGTCATTTTTCGCTCTTAGTGGAGCGAGTTTTTTTGTTCATTCGCGTGATTAAATTTTTGGTCACACTTGATTTACCTCACTCTCAAAAATGACTTCCTCACTTTGAAATGGACTTTTCTTTGCTTTAATTCAAAGACATAAGGTCAAATGGGTGTGTGTCACTCTAAATGAAGGTTAGTTGAGATCAGCTAATAGAGGCCGCAATAACTTATACAGATTTTTAATCAAAATATAACAGATCAGCCTTCAATGAAAAGACAGTTTTTTGGTCTGTCTTTTTGCTGTTTTTTTAGACTGCTTATCTACGAATCTATTGCGGCTATTTTCTGGCAATCTGCCAGCTATGTTTACATAAAATTTGACTGATGGTCATAAATTCCCTTCACTTCTACATAATTTTTGTTTACATTTTAGCATGTTCGACTGATTTATTGCTAAGTATTTAACATTACGTTACTGGTAATACAATTTTCAAGCAGGAAATGAATCACATGGAAAATTTTTGAATCGCTCTAGTGTTGAACAAAATTGGAAAATGAAGCGAAAAGAGGGCAGTTTTTTTCATAATGCTGTTTTGTGAGCGAGAAATTGAGTTACTCGAAAAAAGTTTTCTTTATGCAATCGAATTTTTTTTCACTTGGGGCTTTTTCAATCCGTTTTTTGTTTAGATTTTTTGGCCTATTTGTGTGAATAGTATAAGAATTTCTGCCAGTGTTCTAAAAATATTTGTAATTAATCCATTTTATATGGAATTTTGGAGGTTTTTCTGTTATTTTTGGCCGTTGTTTTTTTTATTGCATTCAATTGAAAAAAACGCCTATTGCTCAAAGAATTTCTTAGATACAAAATGATTAGTTATGATGTGTTAAAACAGTCCGTTTGTTGAGAAACGTTACAGAGAATTTGTAAATTTTATTACCAATTTCTTGCAGTTTATCAATTTTTCTTCAAAAATAGTCAAATTTGTGAGCCTGACATGGCTTTTGTGAGCCAGACATGGCTGCCTTTTGCACTGTTAGGAGTTCTCTTTTTTAAATTCAACAGAAGTTTTGTTGTTTAGTTGGTTTTCTCGACTATTTTTTTCAATTTTAACTTGATTTTATTTTTGGGCGCGTTACTAGGTGACAGTTACGAGAAGCTGGATTTTCTTGTCAAAGGGATGTGTTTGAACAAAAATGTGTTAGAGTCGCTTTCTCAATTGTGATTTTTTGTTCGCATGCGGCATTTTAACTTCTCTTTTTGCTGTATTTTCACATTCTTTGATCGTGTTTTTTCTACATACTTTTTGGAATATATTTACTGTAATGTTTGGATTGATTTTGTTTTTAGTGAATAATTTTTTGAATTGTACTTCAGCACTTGCCCTGTCATGTTTTTTTAATTGCTCCTGAACGAAGTTCATAGCAATCATTGTAAACGTGTTGGTCTTTTTTATGCAAATTTTTTGCTTGATCATTTTTGCACTTTTCTTCTAGAACATATTTTGACTTCTCAAGTGACTTTTTCTTGCTTTCGTTCTTCATTTTTGAGTGATATTTATTGCTCTCACTCTGAAGTAAAGCTTGTTGCTAATATAAAGTTGGTTGGAGCATAGCAGCAAGAAGTGTCTGATAGCCGAGTGGCCAGTGCTTGTGCTCAGAGGTCGGGAGGCCGATGGTTCGAATCCTGGCGTGGTTAAATGTTTTTCCACTCGCCTGTCGTTCGAGAGCAATTCTTCGACATTAGTCGGTTTATGTTTTATTTCGTTGTCAAGATTTTCGCTTGCAGCGTATTACAATTACTTTAAATCTGCTTTTTTTTCATTGTGTGCAATTTTAACTGAATCGCGTGCGTGAATTGCGGGTGTCACATTCAATCTTATTACAGCAAGTTTTTTGTTCATTGTCATGATTAATTTTTTGTCCCATAAGAATTACCTCACTCTCAAAAATGACTTTATTCACTTTCAAGATCACTTTTTCTTCCTTTGATTCGACGATATAAAGTCAACTAACTGATTGTATGAAGGTTGTTTGAGAAGAGCTAATAGAATCAGCAATAAGTTTTACAGATTTTTAATCAAAATATCAGAAATATTTTATCGGCAATTTTATCTATTTTCATTGTTTTTCTGAGTGCCTCTTTTCATTGTTTTTTCTGAGTGCTATTAGAATGCAACCTAAGTGTTCTAATTTTCTTGATTTACACCTTTCTGAATGGCTCCATGCGTAGCTATTTTTTTATGTCTTTAACACTATTTGCTGTCATAAAATACAAGAGAATTGTTTAATTTTGACATTTTTTGGTGTTGTCGTCTTCTCTTTTTCTATTTGATGACACCAGCATGAGGTATGGTTAACCAGTACTTTTTTCAACTTGATCAAAAAAAATCTCACGAAGTTTTCTGTACCGTTTCATTGAATACCTTTTAGTTTTGGCAAATTCATTCACTTGTTTAAGTGTTTGGGTAATGATAGGTTGTTCGGAGACTGAGTCAGCTCGGGGCAAACCAAACACGTGTTTAGATTACTGTATGCGCAATGTGAATGGCTGAACATTTTCAACATCGAGCTGCTGAAGTTTAGAAACAACAAGTGGAACAATGGTATAAATGACTTGAACAAACTCTTAACGATTGTCCCCAAAACAACTTTTCATAGATCCAATCTCCCTCTTGGGTAACGAAAAGAACTTCTCTCCTCGTAACAATCGCTGAAACCCTGAGAAGAAAAATTGCTAAAAAAGACTTCCCTCAGCTTGCTGATTAAGCTAAAGAGGACTGAGAAACGTCAGTGTAATGGGGTTAATGCAGACCAAGCCGAGTTTGAAAGCAAAATTTTAGGAGGTAGAAGGTTCTGATCTTCAAAAATAATTAATATTAGTACATAAGTGCATCAGGTACCCCGAAAACATGATATATAACGATCAAAAAACTTATGAAGATCAGATTAAATGCAAATTTTAGCATTGAACAACCCATGAACAACCTATGAGAAAAACGGTTCAATAGAATTGAAACTGATGAAATAAAGATACGAAATGTTCTCAGCAAGCTCCAATTAAACACAGCTTGGGGCCCCGGTCGAATAGGCAACACGGTATTGAAAAACTTGGCAGCCTTGTCTAAATCACTAATGCTGATTTTCAAAACAGCCTTGAATGAAGGATACGTTCCATCATATTGGAAAACCAGCGAGGTAATGATAGGTTGTTCGGAGACTGAGTCAGCTCGGGGCAAACCAAACACGTGTTTAGATTACTGTATGCGCAATGTGAATGGCTGAACATTTTCAACATCGAGCTGCTGAAGTTTAGAAACAACAAGTGGAACAATGGTATAAATGACTTGAACAAACTCTTAACGATTGTCCCCAAAACAACTTTTCATAGATCCAATCTCCCTCTTGGGTAACGAAAAGAACTTCTCTCCTCGTAACAATCGCTGAAACCCTGAGAAGAAAAATTGCTAAAAAAGACTTCCCTCAGCTTGCTGATTAAGCTAAAGAGGACTGAGAAACGTCAGTGTAATGGGGTTAATGCAGACCAAGCCGAGTTTGAAAGCAAAATTTTAGGAGGTAGAAGGTTCTGATCTTCAAAAATAATTAATATTAGTACATAAGTGCATCAGGTACCCCGAAAACATGATATATAACGATCAAAAAACTTATGAAGATCAGATTAAATGCAAATTTTAGCATTGAACAACCCATGAACAACCTATGAGAAAAACGGTTCAATAGAATTGAAACTGATGAAATAAAGATACGAAATGTTCTCAGCAAGCTCCAATTAAACACAGCTTGGGGCCCCGGTCGAATAGGCAACACGGTATTGAAAAACTTGGCAGCCTTGTCTAAATCACTAATGCTGATTTTCAAAACAGCCTTGAATGAAGGATACGTTCCATCATATTGGAAAACCAGCGAGGTGATACCTATTTTTAAGGACGAAAGCAGATCAATAATTTAGCAACATCGTCCTTTAAATTTGCACTGCAACTTGTCAAAAGTCCTTCGAGAAGCTCATCTTTGACGAACTTTATGATATTGCGCAAACCATAATCGAAGACTCTAAGCATGGGTTCCGAAGACATAGGTCTGTTATAGCCCGACTTATACGGTTCTTAGATATATTATAGAACGAAATAGCTGACAAAGAAAACGAACTATTTGTACTATATCTTGATTTCAAGCGGCTTTTGATAGCGTGCCTCGTGAATTGCTGCTCTAAAAAAGATGTGGGCGTAGTAGGAAATTTCTTGAGAAGTTATTTATCAGATCTTAAACGGTATGTCAAAGTAAAAGAAATAGTGTTTCTGAGACTATGCTTGTAACAAGTGGTGTTCCTCAAGACTCACTGCTTGGACCTCTGCTATTTTTCATCTACGTGAATGATCTACCCAAACAAATTAAGGAGTGCAAAGCATTCGGCTATGCAGGTGATTGTAAACTATTATCTTCTAAAACAGACTCAATTCTAAAACACATGTTAAACATTGAAATGGGGTGCTCAAAAATTGAAATGAAGTTAAATGAAGGTAAATGTCATATACTGCCAGTCAAAACGCATGAGAATAAGGAGAGAACTTTAAACTTCAAATGTCTAATCACGACTCCAAAGTTGTCGTGGCAACTGAATGCTCACAAAGATGCACAAACGCATGGAAAGCCGTTTACTTCCTCAAGAGAAATGTGTCATCATTACCGGGGAAAATGACTAAACTATGCGTACGTTGGATTTGTGACACATGCCATAAGCTATGCCTCACCTATTTGGTTTGCAAATGAAACCGAAATCAAATCAATGGAACGCATTCAAAGGAAAGCTACATCATGGATACTAAGCAAAAGTTCCAAAAGCAATGAAGAACGATTAACGGAACTGAAACTGCTTCCACTGTCACACTACTTTGAATTGCATTACTTATTGATGCTAATATCGGTGCTAAAGGGGAATTACAACATTAAAATTCCAATCAAATTAAACATAAACGTTGAAAATGAAGTACAAGACAAAACGAGCAAAAATTGTACTGGAATTACTCTAACAAAATCTATTCGGTGGTCAATCTGTTACGCGGCGATCAATTGCAGCTGTAAAAATTGCAGCTTGAAATTTCTTGAAATTTTTTCTTGGAAATCTCCGGAAATGTATCTCAGTTTGAAAAAGCTATCAAACTTAAGTATTCACACGCAAGCGACGACTAAAACGTTTTGGCTACAAAAGTGGATGAGGTGTCCGAACATTTTGTGACGGCTATTAATGAGTATCCTTGTCTTCTAGAGTATTATTCTTTGGCTCATACAGATAAGATGGATAATCACCAAATATAATAGTTTTCTATGCTCATTGGAAAAGAACGACAGTGAAAGAAGGAAATTGTGGGCGAATAAATGTGGTCTTTTTAGGAAATATTTGGATAAAAATTGACGAAGTACCTTTCAATCACATAGTGAAGTGATGCCGAATATGTAAATGCTTTTGAGGAGTGTGAGTTGTTTGACGTCACAATGGAAGATGGCTCTACCAGCGGAGGAATAGCTGAGTGTCTAGACTTGCTCTACTCTACTCTCAAGGACAAAGACGAGGGAAAGTACCTCTTCCTCGTGGAGCAGTTCTCCAAGAAAATGCAGCTAGCCAAGTAAAACACCATCTATCTTCCTCACTTCATTTTTGCCTAGGCAGATATAGATGGAGTTTTCACCAACATCGATAGCAAAAAGCTATTTTTCAAAAACTGTTGGGCAGGTTTTTGATAGGTATGATTCTCCTTCGTGCGGGAGATTTTTTAAACAAAGATGCACCAAAAGGATTGTGACATGAAAAGTTAATAAGGAAACTGGAAATTTTCGATACCAAATTTATTTGACATTTTATGGCGAAACCTGTTCCTGTCCAGGTACTTTTGCATGGGTGCTCATGAGAATCGATCACACAGTCATTATGCCCTCAATGTGGGCTGCTACACACATTTCACATCCCCCATTAGAAGGTACCCTGACGTCATTGTCCACAGACAGTTGTATGCAGCCCTGTGTGCAGAGGACGACTCGGACACACAGTCAAACGCCAGTTTCAACTCCAGCTCACTCACAGAGGCTGAGGATCCAGACTTCAAATTTAACATCTACTGTCAGTCTCTCAGTGAGGAGAGGTCCGCCAAGCAGGTGCGGAACAAAATTAGATCAAGACCTTTTTTAAAAAAAAGAGTTTTCGAATTAGCTTAATGACAAATTGCTGTGTAAGCAATATGATAAATAAATATCAAAGGCCAAAAATATGTCTAGTAATATGCTGGACATCGTAATAGACTAATGTCTTCTACTATCAAGCTTAACTATCAAGCTGTGCAAAGCGAGAATGCTGGTGAAATACGAGAGTGGTGACTCCATTGCTGATAGCCAGAATTTGTCTTGTGAATTTTGTGACGTTCACACGGTAGAAAAGTAGTATAAATTGATAGTGTGCACAGTGTTAACTCTTGTTTCTATTGTCACAGTTCAGCTCTTATTGTAGTCCATGTGGTGGTATCTCTTGTAGGTGAAGAAGTTAGAAGAGATTGCTCATCACTGCAATGTGAACAAACTGGCAGCCAAGCGAGTGAGTGAGGGTAGCATTGAGGTGTTCTTCGTTTTCTTTGTGAGAGAGAATGGACCAATCACGATGCACGGCACAGTCGTGGCTGTATTGGACCAGTCCATTGATGTGCTCCTCCACGATTTTCACAGTGTTAAGAGACTATACTTTGCGGTAAGTTGATACCTTTTTGTTCTGGGGGACGAACTATGTGCTCAACTGTTTTTTGTTCAGTAAATTTTAGCCGAAAGATAAATTAATTCTAGAGAGTTGTGAGTGGTATCATTAGTACGCCCATCCAGCGCATATGAAATTAAAAAGTTTACTTTGATTTTTCAACGAAGTTATTAATAGCCGCCCTCATCTTCTCAGCCGGCTATTATAGCGCTCCTATTACAATTCAAAGAATTTGAATTGTATTGGGGCGCTGTCTTTTTTTTATTACGACTCGAAGAGGAGTATTGGAGAAGTCCTTTTTTTAATCACTTTAGTTGGAGTGAATTTTGAAGCAGGAAATGAAACGTATGAAAAATTTTAGAGTGGTTTGGGTGCTGAAGAAAATTGAAGAAGGGAGCGAAAAGAGAGTGGTTTTTTGTTCATTCCGCTGTTTTCGAGAGAGCGAGAAATTGAGGTGTGAACAAAATTTGTAAGCGAGCGAAATTTTGTGTTCACGTGCGGCTTTTTAAAACTGTTTTTTGCTAATTTTTTTGGTTTAGAAGTTTGATTATGATATTGTGTGATGCTTAGGGTTGTTTTGATAGTGGTTCGTAGGTTTCTGGTCATTAATAACAATTTTGTACCATTTTGCTGGTTTTTCAGCTATTTTGCTGAATTTTAGGCGAATTTTAGCAATTTTTTGCGTTTTGTTTTGTTATAATGCTTTGTATGGGCTTTGAATAGACGCATGTTAGTTACTGAGTCTTTAGATACCAAGTGATTACATTTTGTTGGGTTTTAAACGAGTTTTTTTATTAGAAAAGAACAATATACTGAAAAATTTTTAATGAGTTTTCTTAATTTTTTTGCTGTTTTTCGTTTTTTTTTCTAAACTTACAGAATGTTTTTAGCCTATTCGAATTTCTCATTGTTTTGGAAGTCTTCCAGTACTATATTCGGTCCAATTAACGTTTTTTGGGTCGATGTGCTCCCGTGAAATAAAAAAAGGCTAAATTTTTTCTAAAATTTTCAAATTGCAATTGTCTATAAATGCCCTTTGTGTTCTTCAAGTTTTTATAGCAATTGAGGATGCCTATTGTCTAAATTAGTTGTTTTTGATGCGTTTTGACGGTTTTGATTTTAGTTTTGATTCATTTTGTTAAAGATAGTTGAGTAATTTTTATGAAGATTTCCGCGAATTTTCTTGTTTTTTTTAAATTTTGGCTGAGATCTTCTGATTGTCTGCTTTTTGCTACTTTTTAGTGTTCTAGCTTTTGATAGGAGCTTTTCTAGAGGTTTTGTTGGAATTCATTTAGTGCACTTTTCAATGACGGTTATAAATAACTTTTCTTAATCTCTGACTTTTTCTATTTTTTTCGTTCTTCGTTTTTACATTTATAAATGGACAATGGTTTGGATTGATGGACGCTTGACCAGATGTAGTGTTATAGTTTTTTTGAAATAATGATTTGAATTCAGCATAATGGCATTTGATTCATAATTTGTGGCCAAGTTTTGTATTTTTACAGAGAATATTTTTGGTTTTGTTTTTCATTTACCTTTGTTTATTCTACTTGAAAATTTTGTGTTGGGTCTTTGTCTCAATTTGCAGTGATTCAACGAAATAAAACTAAACCTACTGCATTGGTTTTCGCCAAAAGTTGTTTTTTTAAAACTTGCAGATCAATGTAAAATTTTTATCACGTGCTTTATCGTCTTTTCTGGTCAGTTATTTTTTCCTTGTTCTTTTTCATTTTCTTGTTTTAATGTGACAAGTGTTATTCAGTAGGATAAGCATTATATTAAGTATTTTGGTTAATCAGTAGAATAAGTTTTATGTTTGTTAGGGGTGTTTATTTTTTCCTTCGAGTCGTTTCCGGAATTCTTCCGTCTATGTTTTTTTTTAAGATCTGTTCACACATTTTCATGATTTTTGAAGTCAAATTGGAGTAGTGATTTTGGTCATACCGAACCAGGAAATGGAGCGAAAAAGCGAGTGGTTTTGCGGCGTGAAATTTTTTCGCTCTCAATTTAAAGTATAGTGAGAAAACTGTGTTTGAACAACAATTCGCTTTCTCGCTAGTGGTTTTTTTGTTCACATGCGGCAATTTCACTTTGATTTTTACTGTTTTTTCAATTTTTTGGATCGGATTTCTAAATGGTTTTTCCAACCCATTCATAGTCCGTTTTAGGTCTAGTTTTTTTAGTCAATGAAAATTCTTTGAATTGTACGTCAGGACTTGTCCTGCTATGTTTTTTTTACTTCGTCGAACAAAAAAGTGTTTCGCTTTACCTCATTTTGCCTTTTTCAACAATGTCCATGAAAATTTTTTGACTTCTCTAGGCTAGTTTCTCTCTTCTCTCATTCTTCTAAAAGTGATTTTGAACATCAGTTGCTCAGCAAAGCAGTTCAAAATGAACAGAGTCAGTATAAAAAATTGAAATCAAAAATAGAAACGGGTTAAAGCGCAATTTTAGATGCCCGCTATTTGAAAGTAGTTCCTAAGTATTAGTTACCTCTCTCTAATGCTTATTGGTATTGATAATAGCCCCTGTAGCCTCTCTCTAAGAAACAGAAGTATGTTCAACTACGAAATGCCATCAAAATAAATCGAACTTAAAAAATGTTTTTGTACAAAAAATCTTTTTTTTCAATATCTATTCTTTCACTCCCAATCATGTTTATTGGAATCAACGGCGGCTATTTTCTGGCAATCTGCCGGGTATGTTTGAGGTTTAGAGTTGTGTGAACATCTGACTGATTTCTCTTCTTTTATTAGCCACGAAGCGATAGAGGCTATTATTCGGGACATCGTGGTTTTTGGATTGTATTGGTGCGCTGTCTTTTTTTAAAGATCTGGTCACGCTTCTTTCGGCCTTTTCACGTCAGCGAGAAGTCAAATTAGAGTGGTGATTTTGGTCACACTGAATTAGTAAAGGGAGCGAAAAATCGAGTAGGTTTGAGGTGTGACTTTTCCAAAATACCATTAAAGTGGAGTGAGAAATTGTTGTTTGAACAAGGTGGTTTTTGAGATGCTTTTTTTTCAGGTGCGTCAATTTGACTTCTGTTCTTAGAGTTCCATCTCCATGTCATAAAATATTAGTGAATTTTAGATTTCCCCCTTTTTAAAAAAATATCTGTTGTCTTATCCCTTAGCATCATCAATGACAGGTCTGACTGGTTGCTAATAAGGCTTAAAAGAACCTAATTAATGGCTTGAGTTAATAGCTAGGGGTTTTCATTACTTTGACGCTACTTTTTCTCGAAAATTTTGATTGAATTTTGAGTTCTTTAAGTTTTTAGTTTTTGTTATACTTTTTAGTGTCTTATTATTTAATCTCATAAGGGACAGGTCGGTGATGCTTCGAATAGAGGTTAAGTTTATCGAGTTAATGGTTTTGGACACTAATTGTTTTCAATAATAATTATCAATTTATTTTTAGTTTTGCGAGTTTTTCTCATTATCGACAGGTGTCACTGATTGCTGAAAAGGTTTCAATTAAAGCTAGTCATTTCAATTCATAGCTATTGCTTTATTTGACTTACTACCCGCTTGTTCGTTTTTTTTTTAAAAACAATTCTTAGTGATTTATTTTAGTTTTGGTAGTATTTGTTGTACTTATTGCTGGCTTATCACTTAATCTCATTGATGACAGTTCTCAATGCTGGTCATTGAGGTTTCATCTAATTGATTTAATTGTATCTTTCAGTAGCTGTTGCGTTCTGTGACATTTATACCAAGTGTTAACAAAAAGTTTCCACGAGTTTTACTGCGACTTTTGGTTAGTTTTGTTATCAATTAATATTAGCAAGAGGACTAGCAAGAGGACTAATAAGACTAATTGCTTAGTCTTGTTACTCACAGCTCTCATTTGCCTTTTAAAGTGGAGTAAGTGATTGTCAGGTCATGATTTAATACAATTCTTTGAATTGTGTTTCAGGACTTGTCCTGCTATGTTTTTTACATCCTCGTTGCCATCAATGATTCTTGTGACCTGACTTCTGAGAATTGACTTTTTTTAATTCCAGTGATTTCTGCTGCTTTGCAGTTAAATTTTGTGTGCCTGATGTCATTTGTTCTGCTTATAGGTCAATTTCGTGTCCTAACTCTTCAAAAAATTACTTCTGAACTCGCTAAATGAACTTTATCTGTTATAAACATTTACTAGTAAAGGCCAATAGTGTGCATCTGAGTAGTGCCAAACGTATACGCCCTAGTTCATGTGTATTAGATTCTCGAGTTTTTGATTGCGACTATTTGTTTTGGAAAAGCTCCATTAGGTCTTTTTCTTTATAGAGCGTATGTGTCTCAAAAAAGTGACATTCCGAATCTAACCAAAAAGTCTAGTGGTCTATTAGGGGACTGGTTGTCAATCTGTCTGCCTTATTTCTTTAGTTTTTTCAATTCATGGAAGGCCACAAGCGTCTATCGCGGCTGTTTTGCGGCAATCTGCTGGCTATGTAAAAGCAAGGAAGATGCAAATCTAGAGAATGCCTTGAGAAAGAAACCACAAAAAGAGTATGAATAAGCGACCACTGTGTTATGGACTTGCAAAACAATACATTTTTTGGCCAAAAAACTTCTGTCTAGGCTGATACATGGGTTTTTGAGTTTGTTAAATTGAATAGTGTTTGATGAACTTAATGAACATTGAATTCTATGAACGTTTACTAGTTTTAGATCAATAGTGTGCATCAAAGTCATGCCAAACGTATTTGCACTAATTCTTGAGTATTGGAATCTTGAATTTTTGATTCCAAATTTTATCTTTTAAAAAGCTCTTTTAGGATTTTTTTAGAGAAAGTAGGTGTCTCATGAAATTGACATTCAGAATCTAACTCAAAATGTCTAGTCGTGTCCTAGGGGACTGGTGGTCAATCTGTATCTTATTTGTTTAGTGGTTTCAATTAATGGAAGGCCAAAAGCGTCTAATGCGGCTATTTTCCGACAATCTGCCGGCTATGTTTGATTGATTTAAATAATGTGTTTTCTCCCCTTCAATTGAACCGGAATGGACTAATCATAATCATTTAATATTTATTAACAGGTGTTGACGTTTGACGATACTCTCTTATGAAACGCCCCGAAAAAATGATAGAAGTCACTTCAACACAAGTTCTTTCATTACACTGTTGTGCAATATCAAATTATATTGGAAAAGGTTGACAGGATTTTCAGTTTTACGCTTAGTCATTTTTTCAGGACTTTTTTGCAACAGAAAGGTCAATAAACTCGACCCCTATGTTCGAGTGACATTTTTAACAGTTTAGTCTTCGACTATTTTGGAAAAACAAGCGGTGCACTTTTAGAACGTGTCGTTTGGCTATGATTACACTCCACATTCGACATCTCATTCTTTTCTGTTTTCTCATGAATCTTGTAACACTTCAGCCTAAACTTCAGAAAATGTTTCCAGGACAACTCAGTAACGGTTCAAAATTTGAATAGGAAAAAATGTTGACCGTTGAGTCAGTTTTTTGACGAAAATTATTTGAAGATTTTTGCAACTAAGTTTTTATTAGCCGCGGTTAGCATCCCAACGGCTATTATTTAAGTGCTCTCCTTTTTTAAATTTCGCTTTACCTTTGATCACGTTTTTCCAAGTTTACATAAGTCACAATTTCCACGCTTGACTTCTGACTAGCTTCACTCACTGTTTCAACTGAATGGATTTTCGTTTCACGTTTTGAGTTACGTAATAAGGTGAAAGTCAAAATTTAAAAAACGGGATAAAGATATAAAGCGGGTTCTTTAAGTCTTGGTGCATTAGGTTATCAAAGATCATCAAAGCGCATGCTAGCTCACATTAGTATTATGCTTATCGTTCGGTTTAGAAGCTGAATTTAATTTAATTTGAGTAACTAACCGAATATGTGGAATTTACACACCAAAGAAGATCACTTTGACACTTCGGTCAATTTGGATCTCCCTATTTTTTCTTTTTTTGTTTCAATCCATGTGTGCGTCTGCGGCATTTTTTCGGGCATTATAACTGCCGTTTTTTTCTAGATTACCCAATTTTGTATATCCATGAAATTCTATACTCAAAGACTGGGACAATAGAGCTTCTATAAAACCAAATGAGGGTTTCACGGTTGCATGACGTCCTTAATCGGGCCGAAATACAAACGAATTTTTAAAATTTTCTGCAAACATTTTATATTCTCTTCGAATGTTAAGTGAGTGAATAATTAATCCTAAACATTTGCAACCATGACAGTTATCTAAAAGGCAGTCTCCATGCTGTCGCTTGCTTTTTTCTCAGAAAAAGTTTAGAAAAATGCTTTTGAAGTGGTTGATTACCAGCTTTGTTGGATGTAGCCATCCGACAACGAATGTTATCTTTGTTTAGTTCTTTACAAGAGGTTTGTATTGGGAAAAGCAAGCAACTGTCACCCGCAAACAGGTACGGCGTGGAGTGTCTACAAGTGTCCACTAATTCATTCAAGTATATTAAAATTAGGAAGGGTCCTAAGACCGAACCGTGAGCAACTCCATTATCCGATGCAACCTCTTCGGAAAAAGTTTTCCATAATGCACACTGTTCTCTCTGATAGATCGTTTTTAAACCATTCCAAAAACGGAGCACGGAAATAAAGGGATTCCGTTTTCTCACTCTTCGGTGTCCTCTTCAGTGTCCTCTTCAGTGCCCTCTTCAGTGTCGAAACCTTTTTTCTAGATCTAAAAAAACAGCCGTACAATTATTTCCTTTTTTTTTGCTGCGGATGGTTTCAACAACGCTGGGCACCGCGTCATCTGTCAAGCGATTAGATCAACAGCCAAAGTGTTTTTCCTACATATTTTTTTCTAGAAACCCACTACATTTGAGTAGAAATGGGTCGATAATTTTTTAAATCTGACGTTGATCCATGTTTATGAAGCGAAAGCGTCCTAGCTTTCTTGGAATCTATAGGATATTCCTGATTGTTGAACGACTGATTAATTAGATCAATCAGAAAGGATAATTAGAAAGGTGCAAGGATATTGGCAAACGTCTTGAGAAGTTTTTTAGATATTAGATCTAAGCCATGAGAAGCCGACGATTTAGGGCGTTTAGTTTCGACCGACGTTTGTTTCCGTCAAAAACATTGACCGATCCACTGATCGCCCGAAATTCGTGCTTTGGTTATTTGTAATTTTTAGGAAAATGCTTTTAGCAACTGAAGGAAAATGTTCGTTGAAGAAGTTTCCCGAAAATTCTTTGCTCTCTGACATTTTTGTCTCTTCAGTTTTCAGTTTCAATTTTTGGATGCTCGTTTTTGTTTTTGCCAAGAAGTCCATATTTGCTTTTGTTGAAATTTGCCTGCGACTAATAGCTGGAAAATGTCTTTGACCCCTCTTATAATGTTGTGGAACAACGAAGCACAGGGATTTTCGATTAGATGACAGCACCTATGATGCAGTTGGGGAGAATTCAACATTTTGTTTCTTTGAGGCATGATCAACATAATTATTATTGTCGTCAACTTTTTGGAGAAAAAATATGATTTCTTTTGCCCTAATTGCGACATGGGTTACCGGACGTGATTGCAATGGTTCTTGGTTGCTTCTTGGGATACGCTGACAATTCACCCCGGTTGTCAACTGCTTGGTCTTTTTTTTCTATCGAACGTCTAAAGCATTGACTTGCAGATTCTATATTGTATATTCATTTCACGTGCTTTTTTATTTTCAGCGTGCATTACGTGAATGAAATTTTCGCTGACACGCCAAATTTTTGAGACCCTCAAGCCTTGAAGCTCTCTTCAAAATCAGATCTGTTTATCGCAAATGCAAAAAAAATGTACATTAACGGGGGCAATTTTTCCTGGCCTTAAAGCATGCCTTATAGAAGCTATATCGTTATTGAGGCTTACCTTGAGATTTTTGCAGTACGTTACCGTCCTTCGGGATATTCAGGTTGGTGAAATTTAAAAATGGTCGATTCTGGTACCTTTCATTGGATAAAATTTTTTCTAATTGATAAATAGAATTTTCAGAGTAAACTGTCTTGATTTCAACAATGTTTAGGCGCTCATTAAGATTTTGAATGGTAAGATTTTTTTCAGTAATTGTATTTCTGTTTTTGATCAATGTCTTGAAATCAGTAGGTGTTCTTAATTGACGAGCAGCAGTAGCAACGCTAGTTTTGGCCTAGTCGAGGATTTTTCCATTCCTAAAATTATTGGCATTGTTTTTAGCTGCTGGTTTATTTAAAAGTTTGTTTGCTTTTTAGTTTTTAGCGATAGTTGCAGACCAGAATGATACCAAAGCATAGCTCAAACCGTTAATTTGCTTATTAAATTGTTAAGTTCTATCCGTGTTTTTTATTTTGTTTTCATATGACTTGGTCTCAGTAATGGGGGGTCCAAATGGCTTCCTAACGAGTTACCAGTTAATCTATCAATTTTTTTTATTAGTTGAAAAATGATTGTTTGTATTTGTTAGGACTGAAAATTTATTTGTTTAAAAAATAATGGATTTTTGGAATTGAATTTTAGTCATCATTGCTGTTTTCTTTTAAGCAATGATGTTTTGGCTTTGGTGCTACAAGCTTTTTATCGTTTGCCTCTATTTAGTTCCTTATGTAGTCGTTTGACATATTATAGATAGTCACGTCTAGTGGAGGTGTGTGGAGGCGATGGAGTTTTAAAGCAACCAATTTAATTATTTCAATTTATATGAAATGGTTTCCATGACTTTGAGAATAATTGTTTTCAAAAAATATAAACGTAGTTTTTAACCTCGCAGTTTGCAGTTTTTTGTCTACTTCATACATAGCCCCATCAAACACAGTTCCTATGCAGTTTTTCTTTGAAGTACCAGTTGAATTATTTAGTTTAGTTTTATTGTGCTCTAAAGTGTTTCATTTTTAAAGAAAATATACATTGAGTTTTGGTCGTAAGCAATGTTTGTTATGGTTATTTGATTTTGTTATTTGTTATGTCGTGTAGTCTTGGTAATGACAGGTCTTATCGACCTTCTAATGAGGCATTATTTTATTTTTAAATTTTTTAAAGTGTTCTGATTTTAAAGCATTTTTAATCATATCCTAGTTGAACAATGTCACTTTTGAAACTTTACGTTTTTACTTTTTCTCAAATTTTTTCATTATTAATTACACAAATTTCCCGTTATTTTTCAGAGACTTGGTTATTTTTTTATTATTTCTTTTGTTTTTGCAGACAACCCTTTCAACGAAACAGTAATAGACCAAAATTTTGATACGTGCTCAATATCAACCTGAAATTCTTCAGCAGCAAAAATGAGTAATTGCAAAATTTCAAGTATGCCAACAGTTTCTTCAGTAAATGAGTAATAGACCAAATAGTTTTCTTGAGTTATATGCTTCTTGTCATCCTGAAATTCGTCAACCGCAAAATTTGACCAAATTGCCTCTGGAGTGATTTGCGCTTCATATCGCCTTTAAGTTCGTGAACAATTAAACAATAAACACTGAAATAGGATAGGTCATTTAAATCCTAATAGTGGTATATAATGACGTCATTTGAAGCCGCTTAGTGAAATTTTAAGTCCCCCTTGTCCAGGCTACCCCCCCCCCCCCCCTAACCCCACCCCGACTAAAACAGGCAATAGATAAGAGCTCCAGCGTTATTTGGAAGACTTTTCCAGCTGGAAAGCCCACCGAAATTCTTCCAGCATTATTTGGAAGACTTTCGGCGGGTTTTCCAGCTAGGCTGTGTCTAACCTAAAGCGATCTTCAACAAGGACAAACGTAGAAGAGATTGTAATTCTGAGCATGATATGGACCTATGACAGTGAAATGCGTCCTCAATAAGAGACATTTGAATCGTAGTGTTCCAAGTTTCTGCTTCCCGATTCTTCGGCTATGGCATACATCACCGCGGTTAAAGAATAAAACGGCTTTTTTAACGTTATTTCTGTGAAAAGGATGGTGCCCTTACTATTGGATTTTAGGTATGATTTGTGTGTGTAGCTGTCTTAGGGAAATATTTAGGGATATTTTCAGGAACAAGATGAAGGATACGAGATACAGGCTATCAAGCACCCATCAGTTCCTCAGAAGAACAAAGCCATTGTCACATTCCCCCTCTCTCTTTCATGTGGAACAAGATCTCCCCCGAGACAGATGGAGTTGAAACTGTTTGTTCCCATTGATGTGTCCGTCTATGTTCCACAACATTCTGCTAAGCTTAAGCTCAAATTCTGCGCAGATTGATACAATGGCATAAAAATCGCCAGCTTTACCGTTGATGTACCCCGAACGTTGTACGACTCCCACAGAAAATTAGAAAAATTTTGTTATGATGCATTTTATTGCGAATATAATCTTCACTTACATATTGGTGTCCACAGATACAGGCCCATTTTGGGGACGAATTGATGGGTATCAGAAAATATTTTAGATTGGATGGCTTATGACTTGAATTGAGAAGTTATGACTTCAAATGAGAAGTTGAAATGAACTGAGAAAGATCGATATTTAATTTTTTAAATATTGAAAAACTAGATATTTTAGTGTTCAACATGGAGTACTTTGTTTTCTTTTGGCAACTTTGCTGTCTGATATTTTCTAATAAACTTCTGAAAGACAAAGAAATTTCTTTGAGCGAAAAACAAATTGATTAAGCAGTAGTATGTTCTCATTGATTAGAATAGTTGGATCTTTTTCGTTTGTGGAAAATCTGCACAAACTGAACAGATCCAAAAAGTGTCGAATGCTAAAATTGGAAGTCATCCAAACCCAGTGCAAAAACTTTTGGCTATTATTATTATGTCAGGTAAAGGCCTGTTAGTTCAAAATGACGGTAAAGGTCGAGCGGGATTCTTTGGCAACAAATGAGAACAATATTGTCTCCTGTGGTGATTACTTGCTCTCACACGAAGTTTGTAGCAACTTTATTTGTCTTTGGGTTTTCTTATGGTATTTTCTGTGCTACCGACTTTTTTAGGATAATTTTTGATTCGTCTGATTATTTGGCTTCTCGTCCTCAAAAGCAGGATAGGAGCAGTTCTCTTACAGCTCTACTAGTCCCTACGTGTACAAATTGCCACCGAAGCTGCTCAGAAAACATGAAATCATGGTGAATTCCCTGCGATCTACCACCTCTGTTTAAGTTGCCATACCTAAGCCTGAGGTAGCTAGTGACAAAGTCCATCGCTTGTCGGTCATTTGACATCAATTTGAGGCACGTTATTTGGTTTTGTAAATAAGGCTCGTTATATATTGTTTTGATTTCAGCTTTTTCTTTTACCTATTAATAACAAATTAATCGACAAACATGAGCTGCCTTGAGAATTGTGCAAACATTTTTGCCCTTGGTTCTTCAATTTAATTGGCAAAAGAGCAGCGTGCTTTGTCATCAATACATCATTGATGCCCAATTCATTAGGGAACATATATGCACTATTATGGATCTTCGCCCGAAACAGAACTTCAATGGTTAAGAGAAGAAGTGACAAAACAAAAGGAATCAACGAAAAACGGTCGAAATTCAACACACTAAACTAGAAAAACTGAGAACTGATTTATTTATCTTAAACGCTTGTATCATCCATTATTAATTCAAATAAGCAAAATGATCTTCTGAGTATACTTAAGGCGGTCAATGCGAAATTCTGACGCCCAACGAAAAAGACAAAGGATCTAAAATTTCCTTCTCGAAGTTTTTCTCGTAAAAAGGGTATAGAAGGAAATTTTAGAAAACACCCATCCCATCCAACAGCCGTGAGAACACCCATTCCATCACGAGCTTCGTATTTAACTGGACTTTCTTTTTTCATTATTACAATTTATCTTTCCCTTTTTTCGCCCGTTTGGTTATTCACCCCTTTCTTGCGACCTGAGAATTTTTTCCGGATATGACCAAAATTTACTGACAAAATTTCGGTGTTTCAACAATATTACCTTGTGTTTTCCGGTAATTCCGACCGACCGCTTTAATCTCCGTTCCCGATTTTACGAAACGAGGGAAACACACGAGCGTACGAAACACGTTTTTCAACAGCGTTCTTTGTTTTATGTCCGGAAAAGTAACGACCTTATTCTGAAATATATATTTTTCTCCAAATATTATGTAGAGTCGGTATTGATAAGGTATTCAGGTAGGTTTCGGTTTTTTCAGGTAGCTTTCTCTGGTGGTATCAAGTAGGTTTCAGTGGTATCCGGTAGGTTTTTGATTATGTATCAGGTAGGTTGTGGGTAGTCCCAGGTAGGTATATGGTAAGTTTTTATTTTTCAGCTATGTTTTCCGATAGGTTTCTCTGGTGGTATCAGGTAAATTTAAGTAGTACCAGGTAGGTTATTGAATAAATATCAGGTAGGTTCCAGGTAGGCATATAGGTTTTCTTAAGTATTCGGTTAGGTTTTCAGGTAGGTTCCTGTGGTGGTATGAGGTAGGTTTCAGTGATATCGGGTAGGTTATTGAGTAGCTTTCAGGCAGGTTGCAGGTAGGTCCAGGTAGGTATTTGGTAAATTTTAGGTATTCAGCTAGGTTTTTCCTGGTAGTTTTTCAATTTGGTTTCTGGTTAGGTTAAGTTTCTTATCGCTTCGAAGAAAAAAGCTGTCTTTGTTAGACCGGTGAAATTCAGTGCTTTTTACTAGAACTGGAAAATCTACAGGTAGTAACAACCAAACAATGATCTCAAATTCGCAGACACAGTACTCAGACGACAACACCGAAAGTCAGGAGCAGGTCTCTGAAGATCCCCAATTAAAACGTCTGACCAAATTAAAGTTGATATACGAAAGTTAAGTCGAGTCGGGGCATCGAATTTATTACATCCGGCATTGACTGCGGCGAGGACTCAGAAATATTCGAGGAAACTCTCCTTGAAATCAAGGAACTTAGAAGTACGATTTTACAATTCAAGAACTTTAGACAAAGCACCATCATCTGACGCAGAAACTCTATGCTCTCATTTGAGCAAACTCAAATTCAAGATACGGAAGACTACTTCCGCATACCGAAAATACAAAAAGGAACTTGTGTCCGCGCCACAAAGCAACCAAACAAATAACATCCCGAGGTTGACCTTTGATGACAGCAGTTATCAAACTCATACTGACCCATCCTCAACGACCAACTTTTTCTCAGCACCCGCTGAATACGGTTCTTACAGTGAATCCTTCCATAACAATGCTGCGCCCAGTAGCTTAATGGGAGATTCAAACACAATATTGCCGCCGGCAAATTTGTCTCAACAACTCACATCTGCTGACGTATCAAGCACCAGCACCATCAACAATGCCTTGTCTGGAGTTGCCTTTGGTGGCTTCAATACCACTTCCGCGAAAATCGACGGCGCATTTCCTTCATTCCATGTTTCTCATCAGGCGGCTCAAACTTCTTCTTTGACTCCGCCAATCAGAACTTCGCAACCATCCTTTACACTTCCAACAGTTGGTATTGGGCCACAGACTCCTACCTCAATGTCTTCCTGTTTTCAGAAATCGGTTCCAAAGTTACAGGCGACAAAATTTGATGGAGATCCACTAAGTTGGTTAAAGTGGTTCATTGTGTTTCAAGCAACATTTGATCGTTCTCCAATGTCCTCTGCAGAATAAGTGATTCATCTGCAGTCGCTTTCTGATTGGAGAAGCAAAAGCACTGGTTCACAGCTACGGCTGCAATGGCAGTCTGTGCGCGCCCGCTTTAGCACGTCTGGAATAACATTTTGGTAATCCGAACAGGATTGCCAATGACTTCCTCGAAAAATTTTCACATTTTAGACCCCCTAACCTGACAATCCCAGACAGTTATACGCAGTTCTCTGCTTTCCTTTTAACCCTTGTGGACACATTTCAGCAACTTGGATTCAACCATGACATACATTCCACTACGAATGTCAACCAAGCCTTAAACAAGCTTCCATTACCAGTCCGCTTGGAATGGAATAAGCACGTTTTGGAAAGAAGCTTACGGAGTGGCTTTTAATTTATGCAAAGGCTTGCCGAGATATACCCACTTCTTCTGCATCAGCTCAACCTCCAAGCACTCATTCAAAGGCCTCTAACAACCGTTGGAAGCAATCGGATCAGCAAAACCAATTCAATCATTCGTCCAACAGATCACACCAGGATGAACGCATAAACCCGTCAAATAGCTTTCAACCAAGCCCTGCGAAAGATGTTGTTTGTCCAAATAGCGGTAGCTGTCAGTATTTATACAAATGTTCTCATTTCCAAGATCTGTCTTCACTCGAGAGACGAGAACACGTGAAAAAAAATAAAACTATGTTTCAACTGTTTTGGTAGTCACCATGTACAACAATGCACATCAAAAAATGTTTGTCGCTCTGCAGACTGCGGGAAAAAGCACCACACAATGCTCCATGAAGGCTTCATTGCAAAAAATCAAGAAATACGACCCTCTTCAAAAAGTTAAATTGGTTCAATTGCAGGGCACAGGTCAAGTTGATTTCTTACCAGTTCAACTGTCTAACGAGGAGAAAACGTTTGAGACATACTGTTATCTCGACAACGGAAGTTGCCATAGCCTCCTCTTCCAATCCGCAGCTCTGATTCTGGGTATTGATATGAATACTTTTGGCAAGATGCCTATTAGTGGCTATCACACAACAAAAGAAATAGATTGTTCTCCAGAGTCTTTAAAAATTAAACCTTATCAGTCTAATAAGACACCAATCCTTGTAAACGAAGTCTTGGCAGTTCTTGATTTGAATATGAACCCTGTCAACACTAATGAGCTGAACAAGCTTTGCAAGAATTTTGAACATCTCAATCAGATTTCGTTCCCTCGGATGGACATGTGGCGGTAAAATTAGCGTCACAGCAGACGAACAAAATCAACTCACAACTCAAATCAACTCTCATCTTCACCTAGACAATGAACCTTTCACAAAAGTACAACAGTGGATGAAAATTGAGGACTACGGTATAGCTTCATCAAAAAACTACAAAGTTTTCTGACGGTCATTATGGAACAGGCCTTTTTCGGAAGGAATCCAACATCAGATGACTAGCAAAAAAAACAGACAAAGCAATTAATCAAAAAGCTCTCAACAAAACCAGATCTACAAAATAAGTATGAGGAGACGCTCCAGAAAGATCTTCAAAATGGTCATGTTGTCAAAGTTGATCCAGCTACAGACAAAGAACCAGCATGTTCTTTTCTTCCTCAAATGCATCCAGTGTTTTTCAAGGTCAATCATTGAATTCAAACCTTTTGAAGGGACCTGATTTGTCGAGTAATCTTGTGGGAGTCATCTTAAGATTCCGCGAGCAACAAGCGGCAATTTCAGCAGATATTGAACAAATGTTTTTGCAAATTAAAGTTGCTCCATGTGATCGTGCGTTCCTTCGGTTTCTCTGGAATCACAATGGCAAAATCGACGAGTATGAATACACACGACATATATTCGGCGCAACATCTTCCCCATGCATAGCGTCCTGCGCTCTTCGTCGTTCAGCACGTGACAATCAGGACAAATTTCCTCAAGTGTTACACTTCATTGAGCGTAATATCTACATGGACGACCTATATATCTCGACAGCAAACGTTGAAAGTGCTGTAAACGTTATGAACAGTACCGAAGAGTGTCTTTCACTTGGTGGTTTCAACCTTACAAAATGGAACTCCAATTCCGACGAGTTCTTGAAAAACGTCGAAAACAAAAATCTTCTGAAGCCCGATGTGCCATCACCTCAACCTCAAAAAGTTTTGGGTTTACCGTAGAACGCGAGCACTGACGAGTACATCATTGAGAAAAGGCTTTTCAAAAGGTTCCCCAATGATCAATTCACAACACTGAGGAAACTTTTGAAGTTCGTCGCTTCAATTTTTGATCCCCTTGGCGTTATAGCCCCTTTAACAATCAGGGTGAGGAAAATATTGCGAGCGGCTTGCAATCAGGGTCCACAATGGGACGCACCTCTGGAAGTTCAGCAGTTCCCAGACTTTCTTCAATTCAAAAACGAACTTCCATCTTACCAGAATATCAGCATTCCACGTGCTCTCTTCCGTAGAAACACGAAAAATCAATCAACAGCTCTTCACACGTTCACAGACGCTTCAGAATATGCTCTATCAACAGTGTCTTATCTAAGAATTGAATACGTTGATAAAACTGTGGATGTAGTGTTCATGATGGGCAAAGCCAGAGTAGCTCCGATCAAGAGGATGACTATTCCAAACCTGGACTTGCAAGCGGCAGTGTATAGCGCGCAATTAGATCAATTTATCAAAGAATAGCAAGACTTGGAAATCGGAAATTACTTTTTCTGGTCCGATAGTACAACTGTACTCCATTGGTTGAGAGCTCCCGAAATGCGACATCGAATTTTCGTTGCCAATAAACTAGCAAAGATTCTCGACGTCTCTTCATCTCTCAAATTGCGCTACATCGCTTCATCTGATAATCCCGCTGATGACGGCTCAAGAGGCTATGAGGTTCGACAGATGAATGCAACTTCTCGTTGGTTGAGTGGACCATCATTAATCCGCTCCGAAGAGAATGAGTGGCTTTCCATGATCTCTTGAAGCGTCATCCAATTTGTATTTTCAATACAGCCACCGGAAGCCCCTAAACGGTCAACTGAAGGGTGTGTAATAGATATTGCACGTTTTAGCAACTGGAATCGGTTGATAAGAGTGACTACTTACTGCTTCTTTTTCCGCGACCTTTGCACGAAGCGAAGCAAACATTTGGCTCTCTCTCATACTTTTGCGTACAGGTATCTGATCCAGGTATTGCAGATTGAAAACTTTGCAGACGAAATATCTGCTCTACGTAAAGGCAAGGACATTTGAGCATCAAGTCATTTGAAAGACCTTTGTCCGTATGTTGACAACTATGATCAGCTCCGCGCCAAATGTCGGCTGTTCAAGGCATTGGTTTTAAGAAACTTCTCGAAACCCAATCATTGTGGATGGTCTAAATCCAATTGTGAAGTTGCTCATCAAGAATGTTTACATTATTAACACTCACTCAGGAGTTGAACAAACGCGATGCCTCCTTCTGCAATTCTATTGGATTTTTAAATGCCGAGCTGTCGTTAGGCAGACAGTTCATCGGTGCGTTCCTTTTAAGCAAAAGATACAGAAAATCCTGCAACCTCAAATGTCTGATTTACCGTGCGAGCGGTTACCAAGTGAGCACCACTTTGTCTTTGCGACAGCGAGACTCGAATTCATAGGTCCTTTCCCCGTATCTCAATGCGGCAGACACGCTACACGCTACGTCCTTCTGTTCACTTGCTTGGTGGTAAGAGCAGTTCATTTGGAGATAACAGAAAACCTGTCTACAGACTCAACAATTAATCGCATCCGCAGATTCATTAGTCGCCGCGGAAAGCCATGAAAACTTGTTTCCGACAACGGGAAATCTTTTGTCAGCTCTTGTTCGGAACTAAAGAAAGGTATCAAAACACTAAGAGCATCAAAGGAATTTGCCTCAAAACTCCATATTCTTGGTATTGAAATTGAATGGAAGTTTAATCCTCTTCTTGCACCACATTTTGGTGGTAGTTGGGAAAGGTTAATCCAAGTGTTCAAATGGTCTCTGTACAAGGTTATCGGATCAAGAACACTAACACATGAAACTTAGTCTACCTTCACTTGCGAAATGGAATCTAACATTAACTCTTGTCCCCTCACAAACACTTCGAGTGACATTAATGATCCACTTCCCCTAACACCAACCCATTTTCTTTTGGGCAAACCCACTGTTAATTTTCCACCTGGTGTTTTTTCCGAGAGAAAAAGTACAAAGTCTTGGAGAACTTCAGAACACTTGGCCAAACATTTCTGGAACAGATTTCTTAGAGAATATCTCCCAAACCAGCAGAAACGTTCCAAATAGACTAAAGGTTTTCCTAATTTAAAGATAGCCGATCTTGTTTGGGTTTTAGAGGATTTCACGCCTCGAGGTCTTTGGCCACTGGCCAAAGTCATAGAAGTATATCCTGGTTCGGACCAAATTGTGAGATCCGTTAAACTAAAAACAGCATTTGGTGAAAAAGTTCGCCCTGTTGTTAAATTAAGCAAAGTTCTAGTTGACTAATTTTTATCATTGATTCGAACACTAATTCACAAGGTTCGCCTCTTTGTAAGTTCTTTTAGGAAAAGAACAACTTTTCCATGACAGTTTGTACTCAAATTCTGCCTTTTCTGCGAGTAGACAAATTGCGACACCGTAGCAACCTGTTACTCCCCTCAGAACGTTCGTTCGGATGGCTACATTTTGACCTCCTCATTAAATTTCTGCGGACCCGTAGTTTTGCGGAAATTTTTACCGTTTTATTACGCTTTTTTAACCGCTTATTCCCCCGTACTTCGTGTTATCTTCGCAAAAAGGTTCATTGAAATCCGTAAATTTGTCTAGGTTGATATTCTTGCGTAACGTCAGCTTTTCGTTTATCTCGAAATTTATTTCTTTGTTAATGTGTTACCAAATTTGTATTTTTCAACCAAGAATCGTCTTTAATTTTATGGATTTACTATACTATTCTTTGCAATCCTGCAAATGGGGCCGGCTATGTCATCAATACATCATTGATGCCCAATTCATTAGAGAACATATATGCACTATTATGGATCTTCGCCCGAAGCAGACCTTCAATGGTTAAGAGAAGAAGTGACAAAACAAAGAAGTGACAAAACAAAGGGAATCAAAGAAAAACAGTCGAAATTCAACACACAAAACTAGAAAAACTGAACTGATTTATTTATCTTAAACGCTTGTATCATCCATTATTAATTCAAATAAGCAAAATGATCTTCTGAGTATACTTAAGGCGGTCAATGCGACAAGCTTCGGCTGGTAGCAAAGAAAGTCAAGTATGCCAAATTGTTGTCGAGTTTGGGCCAAGCCGCGTTACGTTTTACTGAGTTAAAAGTTTGTTCATCCTCTTGAAATACAGATCAGTCTGGCATTGTTCTCACCGTTAATTCTCTATCCTATTTAATTTTTAAATCGCAAAGCTTGATCTACCCTTTACTAATTTGACGTTTTCCTGTCTTTGCTTAATTTAGAAGACAATTAAGTCAAAAATGTTGACATTAGAATTCGGAAATTTATGTGCGAACGCACATTGACGAGCATCCTTGTTTTCCGTAACAATTTTAAATCTGAAATTAGGGTGCGCGCACAATCAATTTGTGCATGAAACCTCTAACCATAAATCATAGCAGATCCTGTTTACTAATCTTTTCGTTTGAGTTTTTTAGGCCTGTTGGCTGAAAATGATGGGAAGGTTTGACCCGGATTCCTCAGCAATTAATGAGCAATCACCGAAGTTGCTGGAATCATGGTGTAGTGGGGCATTCCCATGCCTCAATACCTTCATTTTGAACTCCTTTTTTCCTCTTGATTGGATCGAAATTGGCATCATTTAAAGTCCCAGGTAGCTACTGATGAAGCAAATCGCTTGTCAGTAGTATAGAGCAATTTGAAGTACGTTAATTGCTTCTGTTTTTATCTATTAACATCTATTAACTTCGGGCGGTCCATTTCAAGTTAGCACTTGAACGGCATTGAAAAATGCTTTGTCATTTTTGGCTAGGAAAAAAGACTATAACGAGAATTTAGTATGTTCCAAAGCCAAAAGTCTCATTAAATTTCGGCTACACTTGATGAATTTTCAATTGAATCAATCGAACCATATATTCAATTTAAGTGAACATTGACTTTAATATTAGCACTAGTCCATCTGTGGCATGTTTTGGGTCTCCATTGAGGAAACTCTACTCTTGCTAACAGAAGCAGAACTGTCCTCGCCCACTCGTCTTTCCTGTTCACCACCTACATGTGACGCTTTCACTGGTTCAGCGGAGAAAGCGTCAGATTTGAGTCCTAACTTCCATGACAAACTTGGGAGTCTCTGTGTGTTAGATGTCGTCACAACAGCAGCTGCTAACTCTTCCAAATTTATCCACCTGAAAATTTTGGCACAATGGTGTACAATATAAATTTGTTGAAAACTTAATTTTATAGTTTTGCTGCATCGAGATTTCGAAAAAAAAAATAATTTTAACAATCTATCATTAGTTTAACGATCAGTTAAGTTGTTTTAATGTCTTATCTGGCAGTACTGTCTCCGTATTCTTCCTTTGAATTTGTTGGCGAGATGCTCTTCATTTGTGCTGTCCTGAAATGTTTAAATTATCACGCACATAATTCGATCTTTCTTTAAACGATCTAGAAGATTTGATCCAGAAGATTTGATCCTTATGAAGAGTTTTATTTTAGACCCGGACAATTGGGTCACCAATTAGTCTTTTGATGACAGACATACACAATCGGATTCCCTGAAGATCTCATTTTAATTTTTCACTCTACTCTAATGCACCACTAGATCAGTCTTCTAAATGATGGGCAGATCTTTTTTTCGCATAATGAACTATCTTGGTCTTTTTTCTTGCTAGGAGTGCATGCACTAGTTGAAAGCTCTCCACATTCATCTGGTTCACCTTATACTGAGATTAAAAGCACACAAAATTTCAACACAAAGCAGCGTCTTCTTGACCCAATTAATTGTTGATTAACTTGTCTCCTTTTGAAGACTTTTGTTCTACTAATATTCATTTCAAATTTTGGCTTTTTGTCCCTCTTATCTGTTGACACTGAAAACAAAAGCAGGAAAAAGCGCATCATTTGAGCAAGCTACCTGATACATCTCAGTGTTCCATCTGCCCGGCCTTCTATTTCAAAATGAGAATTTTTTTCGCAATAGGATTTGACTCCAACCTCTGTGACGCAAAAATCAAACCAGGTTCTGTGAGCCCCAGACTACCCTTACCAAAAGATCAGCTGTGAGTGCAGCTAGCTCACTTCTCTGAATGGTGTCGGATAATTGGTTTCTTCTATGTTCTAGGGCCATCAAAGAGTAGCTAAGTCGCCCATCTTTTCTCTGATTTCATTTTCGCTGTGGATTAAGATTGCACCCTATCACATGTTACAGGTGTCGTAGCTCTAACTTGTGAAAGAGGGCAATCTTATTCGGCAAAGACAATAGAACCCGGGCCGACGAATTTTGACAAAATTATGTAAGATAAACGGTAACTAGCGCTGACAAGTCAGAGAATTCACCGCAATTTTCTTTGAATGTGCGTTGGATGCGTTTAATTTACGTATCTAAATTCAGTGTATCCAACGCAATCTTTTGTAGGAAAATTGCGGTGACTTTTCTGAGTTGTCAGCTCCAGCTATCGCTTAAATTGCATAACTTTTGCGTTTCTAAGGGTAAATCTTTCATATTTTTGCGCTGAATTTAGCGTTGATCTTACATAGTTTTGCGTTAAGTTTAGCGTAGATCTTACATAATTTTGCGTTGAATTTAGCGTAGATCTTACATTAACTTGCGTTTAACTTAGAGTTGATCTTACATCGCTTAGTTCAACGCTTAGACCTCTGCCAATGAGAGACTTGAACCACTAACCTTCTGCATGGTGGTTTCTTTTTCTAACACTGCCGTAATAGATTAGTCTTCATACGAAAAGCAGTCTTTATAAATTGGACTGTAACATTGTGTTCCTCAGTCTCTATTAAACCTAATTTTGCCGTTTCAAGGCGTAGAGCTTACATAATTTTGCGTCTCCAAGCGTTGATCCTCATAAAATTTTATTTTACAAACGTCGCTCTCACAAATATTCAGTGCCCAATAGTTGCATTTAGTGCAATTTTGGATTCTATGGACTGGTTGAAATTCATTCAACTACCACGAGCTTAGTATTTGAGTGTTCAATGCACCAAACATGAATTTGAGAAAAAATCCTAAACATACCCGGCAGATTGCCGGAAGATAGCCGCCGTTGATTCCCGTAACTCTATTGGGATTGAAAGACAAGAAAATATCAACAAAAATTGATTTTTGTATAAAATCATTTTAAGTGCGATTTATTTTGATGTCATTTCGTAATTGAACATACTCCTGTCTCTCAGTGAGAGGCTACAGGGTCTAGTATCAATATCAATAAGCATTACAGATAGTAACTAAAACTTATGAGAACAAAGTACCGGGCATCTAACAATGGGCTTTATGGGTTTAATCCCGTTTCTATTTCTGAATTTGATTTTTTATACCGACTCTTTTCATTTTGAATTGCTTTGCTGAGCAGCTGCTGTTTAAAAGGACTTTGAGCAGAATGACAGAAGGGCGAAACTAGCCTAGAGAAGTCAAAAAAATTTCACGCAAAATGTCGAAAAAGCGGCAAATTGGGTCAAGCGAAAAAAAGTTCGAAGTAAAAAAAATTAGGAGCGCTTTAATAGCCGACTGAGAAGATGAGGGCGGCTATTAAAAATGCAGGAAAACAATAACAGTCCCTCTATGAAAACACCCTTCCTCACATCTATTTCATTCTACGTACCTGCCCCACTCCCAGGCTCACGTACCAACCCCTTCTCTTTATCAGCACTAGACACTGCAACATTGTACGACCCACACTTCAACTTACCCCCATATCCCACATACCACCAGCTCCCGAACCCCCTATTAACTACCTTCCTCCAAATCTGGCTATCAGTTGAACCCCCCCCCCCAAGTTATTTACCTACCTAAAAAAACAATTTCTAAAATATTAGACAGGCACTTACATTTTTCATAGCGGAAGGCGCAAAGCTCAAAAACACGAACTTAAGAACTACACTAAATTCATTGGAAACTTATGTAAGATCTACTGTAAATTCAACGCAAATTTATGTAAGATCAACACTAAAATATGTAAGATCTACACTTAGAAAAATTATGTAGAATCTAAGCTTAGAACGCCAAGTTAGTCAAGACCAACGCTAGTTTCAATGCAAAGGTATGTAAGATCTACGCTAAATTCGACGCATAATTATTTTAAAGTCTACGCTGATCTGACCGCAAAACTATGGAAATCAGCTAAATTCAACGCAAAATTATGTGAGATTACGGTAAATTCTACGGAAAATTATCTAAGATCAAAGCTATAATATGTAAGATTTACGCTTAGAAACGCAAAATAAAGTAAGATATGATTAGAAACGGAAAACTGTAACATCAACGCTACATTTAAAGCAAAATTATGTATTATCTACGCTAAGTTAAACGCACTATATGAAATCTACGCTAATTTCAACGCAAAATTATGTAAGATCAACGCTAAGAAACCGAAAGCTATGTAACATCAGCGCTAAGTTTATAGCAAATTTTTGTAAGATCTACGCTAAATTCAACGCATGATTATCTAAAATCTTTGCTAATTTCAGCGCGAAATTTAAGATATAAGCTAAGTTCAACGCAAAAATCTACGCAAAATTCAAGGCAACATTATGTAAGATGCAAGGAAAAACCGCAAGGCTTTTTACAACGCCTCAGGCGTAGTTCGCACATAGTTTCAACGCATTCACCGCCATCTTACCTTCAACGCATCTTACAGAAGCTTTTACAGATAGTTTTTGCAGGGAAAAAACCTGCAACATAAAAAATTTTGCATCTTTCAAAAGAATACCACTTACTATGAAGAGAATCTTCAGGGATACGCTCAAATGTGGAGTGCAAAAGGAATGAACAAAAGATAGTTTATTTAAGTTTACATTGACTAGATCGACGGCCAAGTATAGAATTTTCGGATCCTTGATTTTGTTATAAATTGCTTTTTCCATTGGTTTTCTGTTCCCCCAACATGCTCGCCAGATCAGACAGTATCTCGCCAATTCAGACCGCATCAAAACGGTTTTTTAAACGGATGCAATACAAGAACTGGACATGTTTATGAGAAAATTTTTCACTCAGCTCGCGAATATATTACTTGTCAACAACAGGTTGGTAAGTTATCAAAACATTACAGTAAACGCTATGGTCGATGTGGCATCTGAAACGGACAACAAGGAACATGTTAAAGATTTCCAAAAAAAACGCAATTAGGTATGTTAATGAAAATTTAGTTATTGGCAGCAGCAAAACCTAAAAACCTGAGTGACATACATCAATACCTGCTAATATTGGGATGCAGTTCTATTGGCTGTCAACAGCAAATTAAAAGTTGAGAGCATTGAAAGATTACGAGCCAAAAAGTGAACCTTTTTTGCAAGGTGGGAAATATAAAGTGCTGAAAAAATGGTTATGTTGAAAGCGCTACAATGCAATCACAAATAGTAGCCGAACTAGTTATAATTTACTTCAATCATCAGTATGAAGTTCCTTTGTTGAAAAAGTGGCTTCCGTTACTTTTGTCGCTGACATCTGATGGTAGAATTACTCATCCCTATTCACCCCCAGCCAAAAGCTACTGTTATATACTCAACACAGGCAACCAGTTCGAGATTAATGAGACGTCAATTGTTTCGACAAAACAGTTCTTGACCTTACCATAGTGTAGTAATTTACTCTTCTAATTGTAACAATAATCTGTTGCCTTAGCTCGCTCAATTTAATAAATTATTTTTTATTCGTTGTCATATATGGACCAAAATTGTTGTTTCCTATTGAGGCTGTAAGAGATACAGGATGAATACAAACATCATGTTTTTTTTAAGTTTCGCTACAAATAATAAGGTTTCAATTGAAAAATTTTACTTGAAAAATTACTTACAGTGAGAAGCTATATGGTCTAGTATCAATACCAATAAGCATTATAGATAGTAACTAAAACTGAGATGAGACTAAAAATGAGAACAAAGTTCAAGTATCGGGCATCTAAAAATTGGCTTTATGGGTTTATCCCGTTTCTATTTCTGACTTCAATTTTTTATACTGACTCTCTTCATTTTGAACTGCTTTGCTGAGCAGCTGCTGTTTGAAAGCACTTTGAGCAGAATGAGAGAAGAGTGAAACTAGCCTAGAGAAGTCAAAAAGATTTCATGCAAATTGTCGAAAAAGCGGCAAAATGAGGTAAAGCGAAACAAAAAAAAGTTCGACGAAGTAAAACATACCCGGCAGATTGCCGGAAAATAGCCGCCGTTGATTCCAATAAGCATGATTGGGATTGAAAGAATAGATATTGAAAAAAAAAAGATTTTTGTACTAAAACATTTTGTAAGTCCGATTTATTTTGATGGCATTTCGTAGTTGAACAAACTTCTGTTTCTTAGAGAGAGGCTACAGGGGCTACTATTAATACCAATAAGCATTAGAGAGAGGTAACTAATAATTATAGGAACGACGTTCAAATAGCGGGCATCTAAAATTGGGCTTTATGGGTTTATCCCGTTTCTATTTCTGACTTCAGTTTTTTTTCTGACTCTGTCCTTTTTGAATTGCTTTGCTGAGCAACTGATGTTCAAATTCACTTTTAGCAGAATGAAAGAAGAGAGAAATTAGCCTAGAGAAGTCAAAAATATTTCACGCAAAATGCTGAAAAAGCGGCAAAATGGTAAAGCGAAAAAAAGTTCGACGAAGTAAAAAACATAGCAGGACAAGTCCTAACGTACAATTCAAAGAATTTTCATTGACTAAACAGAAAATTTAGACCTAGAATGGACTATGAGTGAATTCAGAAAACCATTTTTAAAAAATTAGATCAAAAATTAAGAAAAAAAACAAAAAAACAATGTCAAAATGCCGCATGTGAACAATAAAACCACTAGCGAGAAATGAAAACTTGATTCAAACAAAAACCAGGCCTAGAATGAGCTGTGAATGGATTGGGAAAGCCATTTAGAAAAAAATCCGATCCAAAAAATCGAAAAAACAGTAAAAATCAGAGTGAAATTGCCGCATGTGAACAAAAATCCACTACCGAGAAACCGAATTTTTGTTCAAACGCTATTTTCGCACTCTACTTTAAAATTAGAGCGAAAAAAATTCACGCCGCAAAACCACTCGCTTTTTCGCTCCACTTCCTGTTTCGGCGTGACCAAAATCACTACTCCAATTTGACTTCAAAAATCATGAAAATGTGTGAACAGATCTTAAAAAAAGACAGCGCCCCAATACAATTCAAATTCTTGTCTCTAGAGGCTATCCAGTAACCCAATCCTAAGCCTTAAGAAATTCATTGGCTCAAATCTCGATAGACAATATTTCGTGCTATTAAAATGTTGAAAACTATTCAATTTCCCCCTAGCAACTATGTAATAACATAATAACAAACCTTGCATGAGGTTATCTGGCTACTGAGGCAAGAAAATCTGAATAAAAGACAAATGTTTTGAATAAACTTGAAAAAAAAATGCAAATTTTATCGAAACATTTTTAAAATTCGAAAGGCTAAATTGTTGAAACTAATCCATCGGAACCCCCAAATCCATTGAATCTAAAAACCATGCAGTAACTTTTTGTCAGACCGTGGCATAGAGTTTCCGGCATTTGAGAATTGAGAAAAATCAAAAATTGACAAAAAATTTTAAAAATCATTAAAAAAGTTGCAGATTTTATCAGAAAAAGGATTAAGTTCGAGACATTAAAATGTTTGAAACCAATCCATTGTTATTAGAAACTATGCAGTGCTCTATTATCAAACATTAAAGGATATTCCCTGGCCCCTGAAGCCGGAAAAACATTTTTTTCAAAAATTCAAAAATGCAAAAACTAGTATCCTTTTGCGTGTTCGTGTTTGTAGTACGAAAACATATAGCTCATAAAATGGTCATAACGAGTAATTTTTATCGCAGAAGGCCTTCATCAACTTTTAAAAACTTCAACCTAAGACTAATCAAACAAAAAACTGAAAAAACAACAAAAAACATGAAAAATTGCACCAGTTTGAGCCCAAAAATGAGCTTTTAACCTTAAATCATATCGGCAGCTGCACCACTCAAAGCGCTTGAAGGACCACTAAAGACTACTTTGGGTCTGTAATGAAACTTAATGCCCGCTAGGCTTTACTTGTTTCTCACGTTTTGAAAGCTCAAAGTCATTGAAAAATGTGTGAACACATCTTAAAAAAACAGCGCCCCAATACAGTTAAAATTCCTTGAATTGTAAAAAAATGAGCGCTATAATAGCCGACTGAGAAGATGAGGGCGGCTATTAACAAGTGATAAATACTTGTTTCAATTGACTGTTACTTAAATTTTTCTTGAACTTCACTTGATTCAATTGCAAAGTAGGGTTTCAATTGAAAAAGTTCAGAGATACAGGAAGAATACAAACCTTATAAATTTATAAAAGTTTTGCTTTGAACAATAGGTTTTCAATTAAATTTTTTTTCTAATTTCAATGATCAGCTGTGGCGACATGGAGCGGAATCTGAGCCCAATATTGTCGTTTTTAGAGCCTAAAACAACCTCCATTGCGTACAAAAAACCCTAATTACTTCCGGCTCAAGTGTTGGTGCATTGTATATAACAGTTTGATTTAAAATTCTGTGGTTGGAGAACCCAATTTTTAATTCAGAGACCTCGCTCACAAACAGTAAATCACGATGAGTTTCTTAGTTCTAAAAGAGATCAATAAGTGATTTTTACATTAGAGTAAAAGAACATATCAAGAACGGATGGTGTGAGGTTGTTTAAACCAAAAACGTTCTCACAAAAATTGAGGAAGCAAACAATCAATTTCACAAAAGGTATTTGAATTATTTTAGCAGCTCGTGCACAACTACAAATTATTGTCTTTACCTGAATGAAAAGAATCTAGATTCTATACTATTACCATATCATCCAGAAATATGCAACAAAATTGAAGCAAATCATATTTTCAAGACTAGCAATATTGTAAGGTTACTTGATTACTTTGTTTCGGACCTCAACGTCAAAAAAATCATTTGTTTGCGAAAATCACTTCTATCTGATAATTTTGTTCTGTGCACCATACTATAAGAAGAATTATTAAATTATAAATGAAAAATCAAAAATTTATGACCGAAGTACTTAGATCAATAAAAAATGCTAAGAAAAATTGAAATAAACAAGCGGGACAGACGTATGTCAACAAAATAAAATGGAATACTAAAATCTTTCACATATATTTTCTGCAAAAACACGCGTTACTAAGAGATGTTTGCATTAGAAGTTACCATTCATGCTTCGCCGTTTGCAGGTTTGGTTAAGAATGGAAAACAAAGAATCACAAAAAGAAAGTAAATCCAGCTGGGAATCAAACTTTTTTAAAATTTTCTGTCAGTTGTTTGAAACACAAATTGCTCTACTCGTCTGAAAATGATTTCAGAAACTTGTTTTGGCCTTTAGTCATATCATCTATTAGCAGCAGGAACATTTGGGACCTCGTTAATGAATTAATGAACTCTGAACGTACAGGAGCCCATATCTGTAGTTTTTTTTAAACAATTGGTTATATGACAGAGCCCGAAAAATTGAAAAATCTTCTTAATTACAAGTTTTCACTGTTAGAGAAGAACATATTATCAGGCGAACCAAGCCGATGTGTTATAGACCGTACTTGCACGTAAAAAAGTTTTTTGCTGAGATGTATAACAGAATTTGAATGTTTACAGTGCAAGGAGTTGGACAGAAACAAACCACAGGAACTTTCAGCGCTGCCCCCTGAACATGAAAAGATACCATTTTTGTAGTCATAAAACATTCAAGTTTCTTAAAAATCGAATCTATAGATAACTCTAATTTTCCTGAGATCCTAAAATCCGTTGTGTATTACACATTTTTGATAAGTACAGAACCCGATGAACCAGATACCTACAGGCTTATATCAATATCACCTTGCTTTTCGAAAAGTAATTGAAATCTTAATCAACGTTTGATTGAGTACTTACACAAAAACAATCTATAAAAGGCGTTCTTAAAACGGCTGAAAGAGAACTCTTGACTGAAAGAGAATACATTTTTCTAAGAGCTTCTTTCTCGGAGAGAAAACGAAGAGTTTTAATTATAATTTAGTCTTTTTATTATTATTTATTCCGATAAAATTACTCTAAAATGTGATGTGACTCAAGGGACAGTATTTAGTCGGTTATTATTTAATCTCGATTTAAACGAACTGCAAGATCAAATTGATAAGAACTGCCATGTGTTACAAGATGCAGATGCACCTTAATCAAAGTTTCCTCCCTATACAACAGTAATATAAAAATTTTTTGAAAAAGTGCACTGTAGCTGATTAAGTAGTTCACAAGTCTAAACTACAGTTGAATCAACAAAAAACTGAATTCATTCATTTCAGCCCATTCGTTCATTTCAGCCCATTCGTTCATGTTACTCTAGAAATACATGGGCTCTAAAAGAAACGCCACCATATATTATTCTATTCCCGCTACCTATGTTTGGAAAATAAGAAACTGTCTCTGAGCTGCTTGCTATCTTCTACACGCCCTAATTTGACAAATTGGTGCCTTAAAGAGAACATTAGAAGCTGCGATATATTCTTATTTTCCATTTTTCACACTCTAAAACTAAAACTTAAACTTCTTTTGCATGACAAACGTTACACGAGTTATGGGTCTGTTAATTGGAAATCTATCAGACTTTGAAATTTGTTACAAAACGTTGCTTTAGAAAAAAGTTAAACAGTTTTGTTCGAGCTAAGAATTAGTTAGATTAATTTCACTTAAGTAAGTAATTACACTCGAGGCACTAGGGCCTCGGTTAATAAACTCGAGGCCCTCTCTGTTTTTTGAGAGGGCCTCGAGTTCTTTTTAAAAATATTTTTCTTACCTCAGAGATGTTTAATGGTTAATTGCAAGTCAGAAAATGAGGTCATATTCAACGTCGCGTCGAAACTCACGTGTTTACTAATTTTTTCCAAAAAACTGAATAATTGATCATCATGGAGCATACATTAACAACTTTTTTTAAACCTGCATTACCACTTTTGATATCCTGATCTCCTGAAATACCTTACACTAACCTTAAAAATATTGTAATGGAATGGTTAATTTCAAATCAGCAAGTTATATCAATTGCAACTTTGCAACTCAGATGTGTACTTATTTTCCCATTTTTTGCTTAGCTCAACACAATTGACCATCATGGAAACCATGGAGCTATGGCTTAAAGAAATCAGGACCATTAAGGCACTAGATATAAGTTGGACAGAAAAGAAGAAGTGAGATTCACTCTCAATGAACGTAACCGACTGACTTCAGTCGAATTGCTGTCAAAAGACCGGCGAGTGGTTAGCTTCGATAGTAGCAAGCTTGGGGCTTAGGAATGCGAACAGGGAGGTCAAACTTTTCATAGAAAAAATCACCCTTGGCACCCTAAAAATGTCTCCTCGAAACGGTATCGGTGAATTGCATACTTAAAGACTAGTAAGGCGTAAAGCTCTAAGAGAGCTGCTCGGCAACTTAATGCCTACCGATCGGTCACTGTTTGTCCCGTTTCAAGGACGAAAAGTGAAATGGGTCAGACGAAAAATTGCAAAAGAAAGACCACATAAGATTAACACATAAGAAAAAGGGCAGCTGAGAACATGCCGATGTGGCCTAATGCTGTTCCGCTGCGATTACGCAGGAATAAATTATTATTATTATTTGCTACAAACTTAGTTTGAGAGCGATTAACAAATAGCCCAGGTTGAGGTGCCAGACCGAAAGTCGATATGTCCAGACCGAAATGAACGCACAAGGTGGCGTCGTGCGTTCAAAATTACACGGTCTGGAAAAAAAAATGAACGCACGATAGTCTGGACATATGCAATTTTGAACGCACGATAGTCTGGACATATGCAATTTTGAACGCACGATAGTCTGGACATATGCAATTTTGAACGCACGATAGTCTGGACATATGCAATTTTGAACGCACGATAGTCTGGACATATGCAACTTGGAACGCACGATAGTCTGATCATAGGTAACTTTGAACGCACGATAGTCTGGACATATGCAACTTTGAACGCACGATAGTCTGGACATAGGCCTTTTTGAACGCACGATAGTCTGATCATGAACGCACGAAAACATTTTCGTGCGTTCATGATCAGACTATCGTGCGTTCAAAAAGGCCTATGTCCAGACTTTCGTGCGTTCAAAGTTGCATATGTCCAGACTAAAAAAACTAACCTTTTATGCTTGTAGATGCCCATTGAAGATGAAGACGCCAGGGTTCCACGAGTCCACAAATCCACATATAAAGTCTTTTTTTTACGTGAGGTACATGAACATCTTTATACTAATAGTAGACATCCTTTTTTGCTGGCGTGAGCAAAATTCTAGGGATGTCTATCTATCAATATTAAGAATAAAATGAACCTCTAATAAGACTTTTTTTTAATAAGACTTTTTTTTGACACTCATTCAAGAAAGCTGAAACATATATCATACATCATAAACACACATCATAGACTCAAACCAAAAGACCGAAGCGAGAGACGAGCGAGACAATGCGAGAGACGAGCGAGAAAACGCGAGAAAACGCGAGAAAACGCGAGACGATCGAGAAAACGCGAGACGAGCGAGAAAACGCGAGACAAGCGAGAGAACGCGAGAGACGAAAACAGAGGCGAGAGAACGAGGGGAGAGGGGGAGAGAGAGCACCGAAAAATCTTGACGCCCGAAAGGCGTCCCACCCGTTTTTAACTCTATATTTTTGATTTTTTTTCAAAAAAAACCGTACGCAAAACTAACTTTTTTCCTACGCAAGCTATCGCAAAAATTCTTTCTGTTTTAGACTCTACCTACAAAGGGGATACTCCATACCAACTTTGGTTCGATTTGAACAACTCCTTGACCTAATGAAATAGACCTAATTTTGAAAATTGTTTAAAATTACTTATTTGAAATAATAGCAAATTTCCGTACGAAAAACTAACTTTTTTCCTGGGCAAGCTTTACCAAAAATTCTTTTTGTTTTACAATCTAGTTACCCATGGGATACTCGATAACAAGTTTGGTTCACTTTGAACAACTCCTTGATCCGATAAAATTTCTATATTTTTAAAAATAAAATAAGCGAATAAGTCGAAATTTCCGTATGAAAAACTAACTTTTTTCCTAGGCAAGCTATACCAAAAATTCTTTTTGTTGTACAATCTAGTTACCCATGGGATACTCGATAACAAATTTGGTTCACTTTGAACAACTCCTTGATCCGATAAAATTTCTATATTTTTAAAAATAAAATAAGCGAATAAGTCGAAATTTCCGTATGAAAAACTAACTTTTTTCTTAGGCAAGCTATACCAAAAACTCTTTTTGTTTTAGACTCTACCTAGCATGGGGATACTCCATACCGATTTTGGTTAGATTTGGACAACTCCTTGACCCGAAGAAATAGACCTATTTTTAAAATTAACTATTTGAAATAATCGCAAATTTCCATACGAAAAACTAACTTTTCTCAGAGACAAGCTATACCAAAATTTCTTTTTGTCTCAGAGTCTACCTACCATGGGGATACTCCATGCCAATTTTCGTTCGAATTGAACAACTCCTTGACCCGATAAAAAAGACCTATTTTTAAAATTCAATAATCTTTACCTATTCGAATTAATCGCAAATTTCCATACGAAAAACTAACTTTTTTGCTAGGCAAGCAATACCAAAAATTCTTTTTGTTTGAGACTCTAGCTACACAGGGGATACTCTATACCAGGTTTGGTTCCATTTCAAGAAGTTTTTGACCATAAGAAAAAGACCTATTTTTAAAATTATCTAGTTGAAATAATCGCAAATTTCCGTATGAAAAACTAACTTTTTTGCTAGGCAACCAATACCAAAAATTCTTTTTGTTTTAGACTCTAGCTACACAGGGGATACTCCATACCAAGTTTGGTTTGATTTGGACAACTCCTTGACCCGATGAAAAAGACCTATTTTTAAAATTATCTATATGAAATAATCGCAAATTTCCGTATAGAAAGCTAACTTTTTTCCTAGGCAAGCTATACCAAAAATTCTTTATGTTTTAGACTGTAGCTACACAGGGGGTACTCTATACCAGGTTTGGTTCCATTTCAAGAAGTTTTTGACCATACGAAAAAGACCTATTTTTAAAAATACTTATTCGAAATAATCGCAAATTTCCGAATGCAATCCTAACTCTTTTTCTAGACAACATATACCAAAAGTTACTGGCTCATTAGACTCCGTATACACAGGGGAACTCTGACTATGAGTTTGAATTGGTTTGAACAACTCCTTGACCCGATGAAAAAGACCTATTTTTAAAATTCGTTATTCGAGAAATTCGCAAATTTCCGTATGAAACACTAACTTTTTTTCTAGACAAGATATACCAAAAGATATTGTCTCATTAGACTCCGTATACACAGGGGAACTCTGACTATGAGTTTGAATTGGTTTGAACAACTCCTTGACCCGATGAAAAAGACCTATTTTTAAAATTATCTATATGAAATAATCGCAAATTTCCGTACGAAAAACTAACTTTTTTCCTAGGCAAGCTATAGCAAAAATTCTTTCTGTTTTACACTCTAGGTACCCATGGGATACTCCATGCCAAGTTTGGTTCGATTTGAACAACTCCTTGATCCGACGAAATAGACAAATTTTCAAAATTCAATAAATGAAATTATTTGAAATAATAGCAAATTTCCGTATGAAAAACTAACTTTTCTCCTAGGCAAGCTATAGCAAAAATTCTTTCTGTTTTACACTCTAGGTACCCATGGGATACTCCATGCCAAGTTTGGTTCGATTTGAACAATTCCTTGACCCGATGAAAAATACTATATTTGAAAATTAAATATTCGAAATAATCGCAAATTTCCGTATGAAAAGCTAACTTTTTTCCTAGGCAAGCTATACCAAAAATTCTTTCTGTTTTACACTCTAGGCACCCATGGGATACTCCATACCAGGCTTGGTTCGATTTGAACCACTCCTTGACCCGATGAAAAAGACCTATTTTTAAAAATTATTTAGAATTAATTATTCGAATTAAACGCAAATTTCCGTATGAAAAACTAACTTTTTTCCTAGGCAAGCTATACCAAAAATTCTTTTTGTTTTAGACTCTAGATACACATGGGATACTCTATACCGAGTTTGGTTCCATTTCAAGAAGTTTTTGACCATACGAAAAAGACCTATTTTTAAAATTATCTATTTGAAATAATCGCAAATTTCCGTATGAAAAGCTAACTTTTTTCCTAGCCAAGCTATACAAAAAATTCTTTCTGTTTTACACTCTAGGTACCCATGGGATACTCCATGCCAAGTTTTGTTCGATTTGAACAACTCCTTGACCCGATGAAAAATACTATATTTGAAAATTAAATATTGGAAATAATCCCAAATTTCCGTATGAAAAGCTAACTTTTTTCGTAGGCAAGCAATACCAAAAATTCTTTTTGTTTTAGACTCTAGGTATACATGGGATACTCCATACCGATTTTGGTTAGATTTGGACAACTCCTTGACCCGCTGAAATAGACCTATTTTTAAAATTATGATCGCAAAATTATTCGAAATAATAGCAAAATTCCGTATGAAAAAATAACTTCTTTCCTAGGGAAGCAATACCAAAAATTCTTTTTGTTTTAGACTCTAGATACACATGGGATACTCTATACCGAGTTTGGTTCCATTTCAAGCAGTTTTTGACTATACGAAAAAGACCTATTTTTAAAATTATCTATTTGAAATAATCGCAAATTTCCGTATGAAAAACTAACTTTTTTCCTAGGCAAGCTATAGCAAAAATTCTTTCGGTTTTACACTCTAGGTATACATGGGATAATCCATACCGATTTTGGTTAGATTTGGACAACTCCTTGACCCGCTGAAATAGACCTATTTTCAAAATTATGATCGCAAAATTATTCGAAATAATAGCCAAATTCCGTATGAAAAAATAACTTCTTTCCTAGGGAAGCTATACCAAAAATTCATTTTGTTTTGCACTCTAGGTACCCATGGTATACTCTATACCCAGTTTGGTTCGATTTGAACAACTCCTTGACCCGATGAAAAAGACCTATTTTTAAAATTCGTTATTCGAGAAATACGCAAATTTCCGTATGAAAAACTAACTTTTTTCAGAGGCAAGCTATACCAATAAATCTTTTTGTCTCAGAGTCTACCTACCATGGGGATACTCCACACCAATTTCGGTTCGATTTGGACAACTTCTTGACCCAATGAAAGAGACCTATTTTTAAAAATTATTTAAAAAAATTATTCGAATTGATCGGAAATTTCCGTACGTAAAATTAACTTTTTTCCTAGGAAAGCTATACCAAAAATTCGTTTTGTTTTGCACTCTAGGTACCCATGGGATACTCTATACCCAGTCTGGTTCGATTTGAACAACTCCTTGACCCGATGAAAAAGACCTATTTTTAAAATTCGTTATTCGAGAAATACTCAAATTTCCGTATGAAAAACTAACTTTTTTCAGAGGCAAGCTATACCAAAAATTCTTTTTGCCTCAGATTTTACCTACCATGGGGATACTCCATACCGATTTTGGTTCGATTTGGACAACTCCTTGACCCAATGAAAGAGACCTATTTTTAAAAATTATTTAAAATTAATTATTCGAATTAATCGGAGATTTCCGTACGTAAAATTAAATTTTTTCCTAGGCAAGCGTTAGCAAAAATTCTTTTTGTTTTACACTCTAGCTACACATGGGATACTCCATACCGAGTTTGGTTCAGTTTCAAGAAGTTTTTGACCATACGAAAAAGACCTAATTTTAAAATTACTTATTTGAAATAATCGCAAATTTCCGTACGAAAACGTAACTTTTTTCTAGACCAGCTATATCAAAAATTCCTAGTGTTTTAGACTCTAGGTACTCTTGGAACACTCCATACCGAGTTTGGTTCACTTTGGACAAATCTATGACTGCATCAAAAACAGCTATGTTTAAAATTCGTTTTTCGATTAAATCGGAAATTTAGGTATGAAAACCAATTCCTTTCGTTTTACGTTCCCAACTGAACACTCCACCTGGAATGCACTCCAAATGAATATACTCCATACCGAGATTGCTTTAAATTCAACAACTATTTCACCTGATAAAACTTCTTATAATTAAGTTTTCCTATAAAAAAAATTTCTAAGAAGAACGCAAAAATTGCATAAAACATAGTTTCAACTATTTTTAGCAGGTACGCTGAACTACAAATTTGGTTCTGATAGACTTTAATTACAATTTGCATTTGATAAATCGAACCAAAATTAAAAATTGACTAATTATGCTCATAATGACACAGCATGGCAATCAGATATGACACCTCTTTGAACTGAAAATAGAAGAGTTTATGTTTGATGGCACTTAAAGAAATTTGAATTTTCTCTTCTGTATCCTGGACAATAAATCCGAATGTGACAACATTTAGGGCCTGAGATTTTATCAATGTCAACTTCCTTACAATTTTGAATTTTCGGAGCACACAATTGTTAGCAATTCCACGAAAAAAGAACAGTATTTCTCCGGCAATCATTTCACCATCAATTAAGGCAGCAACATATTTATCAGCAGTACATCCCCGTCCATATGCAGCCGATGATAGGAAGCAAAAATCAAGATTCCGACAGAACAACTTTAAATTCGGACGCTCTTGGCGAAATTTTCTTGTTTCTGCACTTTCCACGAAACCATAACTTTCATCTAATTTCCTTTTCTCGTGAAAGCTTGTCAGCATTTCTGTAAGACAGTCGTCTTTAATGCTCATCTTTGCTATCATTTTTGCCCTTACAAATCGCCAAACCATTAGTTGACACTGATTGACGGTTCCAGTGAGTGGTGCAATTAGCAATCTGTTAGCAGACTCAAACATAGCAGCAGATGTCGTAAACAGTGGTCCAATATTTTTTGCTTGCCAACCAAGATGTCTCAAAAGATGGAAATTGATTGACTCCATTTTATTAGTTTTGTCCGCCATGCTCAGACAGAACTCATTTAGAAGCTGATCACATAAATCTGCGTTGTCGGATGACTCAAAAAGTTCTCGAATCGAAAAAACTAGCTTCTTTAGGTCAGACTCGTCACTTTTTCTTTCTTCGCCATACAAAAATGGAGGAAAAATTATGGGCGACAAGTACAGTAGCATGATTTTCACTTCCTTTGCTTTGAAATTTGACAACGAATCAAGTTTCCGGAGTGAGTTTTTGAACTCTTTTGGTAAATCAAGGGACTCAATAAAAATATTGATTTCAGTTTTATGCTCAGGCCTCATCCTCTCATAATGATGCAATAGAATATCTTTTGCAACACCAAGGAACAACTGATGCATCGGGTCAATTGGAGATGAGAGTGGTTGATTTGAAATCAGATCGAAAGCTTTGCTTTTCCCTTTAACACCGAGAGTTTTAATTTCACAATCCGCCTTTCGACCGAGTTCAACTCTTAATTCATCCACACTTCCTCTTTCCAGCTCTTGGATATTTTTCATATGGGCGTCAAACGAACGCATCTGGAAGCTTTCGTCGTGAGGATATCGATGGGAACCCGCTACATGAATTCCTCTCTGATTGCAAAGCGTACATCCATAGAAACCATTGCACTGCTTCATTTTCAGAACTTTCGATTTTGCTATCAGGTCAGCAACTAGCAAAATAGGTTCAAATGTAACAAGCAAATCGACTCCATTGAAAATGATTTTCTCTGTAACTGACAATTCTCGTTTTATATGTTCAAAGACGATATCAAAATCAGGGTAGCCCGAACCAACAAACAATGCTCCCAGAACAAGATTTTTGAAGAGTTGGCGAAGCTTAGGAGATAGATCTGCAACTGCCAAGAAAAGAGGCCAAGCTGAAGTTATGGGTGTCTTGCATACATTAGCACCATCAGTATTGACAATTAATCTGACATTTATGCGCCGTTGTTCAGTTATGCAAAAAGTTGGCATCAAAATATCGCGTGAAGAATCTTTCTCTTCGGCGTACTTTAGCATCTCAGGGAGTGTGTTTTTAACAATGTCTATCAACAGAGGACGAAAGTTTAACAGAATTAGCTCGCCGTTGTTAAGGGATTGTTTACTGGATTGGTAAAGTGAACAAAAGTCTTCAAACTGTTTCTTGACGGCCCACGGCGAAATAGTTTGACCACCGAACAGCAACTGATCACGCTTTAAAAGATCGTTCAATAGCGAATCAGAGCCATTATGAACCGACACAATAGCTAGAAGAGAAGCTTTAAGATTTTCTGTTGAGGCACCCGATACTTCAGTTAATAGCACAGTTTGATCATTATCATCCTTTTCTTCATTTTCTGAATCGCTCTCGGTGGCTGAAAAATTTGCAAACAAATCAACTCCAACAAGAGTTTCAATTTGGTCGCAAGGATAACTGATCTCGGTACTACTAAAACCATCGGAAAAATCAGAGCAATTACCATCCTTTTCAATTTGTTCTGCATCACTGATTGAATTATCTGGAAAATCGCTATTTGTAAAGGGAATAGAGCTAACTTCCGAAGCTAAACTGACGTTCGAATCCTCGTTGTAGAACTTAATGAGGTCAGTGAGTAAGGAACCACGTACGTCACTAGCTGTTATTTTTATCCGTGGTTTTACATTTCTTTTTCGTTTCGGTGGTTTAATAGGTTCATCACTCTCCTCTTGCAATTCTTCTGAGCCATGTTTTGATCTATGTTCACATAGACAGAACTTATTCTTCTCTCCGAAAAAATCTACATTATAAAAAGTTGTCAGCTCTTCACCATCCTTGATTTCTTTTAAAGCTCTTAGTCGTACGCATTCTCTCCCCTTATATCCTCCGCACATGTAGTAGTCGCAGTTTGGGACACACGAATGATTTGCCCATCTTGCGACGCCTACCAACAACTTGTCGCCTTCCATTAAAGACCAGTCATCTATCTCACGATCTTTCGGCTTCTTTGCCAACAAGCCAACGGCAACGTTGATTTCGCCACATTTAATTGTTTTCCCGCTGCGATTGATCAAACAATAACCGCCAAAACTGTCAGGTTCAATCCTAAATCCCGCATTAAACGAACATTTATAAACTTCCTCCAAATCTTGATGCAATCTTTTGAAGTGGTTGTCTGAGTTCATCAAATCCATGTAGCTGTTTTTAGAAATCAGTTCTGTGAGCAGGTGTACTTCGTGATCAGATCTTTCAACATAATTTTCTGCCACGAAGCCTTCAATTTGAGCGAGCTTCTCGCACAGATCCATTTTATCTTAAATTAATTAACTGATCAAAAACCGAACTTTCGTTTCCAACCATTCAAATCGCAAGAACTATGATGGCAAACAAGAATTAAAAAGAACTATGAAAACGCGTAACTTTCCATTTTCGAAACAGCAAGAAAAATAATCAGTAACAAAAATCGAGACACTAATTTTCAGACTAAATTGATTACTGCAAGAAATTCTGAGTAAAAAAACCACAGATTAACTCAATCAAAACACAATCAATTTATCAGTACAAAACAGCAGCAGCAAAGATCACATTCTAATCAGACAAGAATGCCCTAAGTATTGAAACATAAGCCTCAAAAATAACAAATTCACTATTAATCACTACAATTAGACTGTTTTATCAGTTACGTTAACACGAGCACTAAAACACTAAAACTCATTACTGCAAGAAATGCTGAGTAGACAAACCACAGATTAACTCAATCAAAACACAACAAATTTATCAGTGCAAAACAGCAGCAGCAAAAATCACATTCTAATCAGATAATACTGTCCTAAGTATTGAAACATAAGCCTCAAATAACAAAATCACTATTAATCACTACAATTAGACTGTTTTATCAGTTACGTTAAACAGGAGCACAATAGGGGCACAGACACAGTTACTCAAGCTAATTAGAAGTAGTAGTAGGCGGGGTAGAAGTTACTGCTTCGACACTATGCTCTAAGTTTTCTGGATTTTTCAGGTAACTTCGCCTTTCTCTCCCGGCCTGATTTGCGGAGTCTTTTGCCTTCTTCAATGCCAGGCGGGGTGTAAGTGGGTACTTCTGCTTCACAACATCTAAACAATGACGGATATAAACATTAAAATAAACTAAACCCCACATCTCTCAGTTCAGCGTTTCGTTTTTTGAGTTGAACATTCTGTTTATATTGGACTTAACTATCAGATTAATTTTTAGTAGTTCATGAAAACAATTACCGTCGAACAACAGAGTTTTTTCCCTGGATGCCTCAGACCGGGTTAACGAGCCTTCACTGTTCATCATCTCGTCAACCAAACCATCGATCCCAAAAAGTGTTCTTCGCAAAGTACGCCCAAGTTGAGATGGATAAGAGCTGGCTTGATGGGTTTTCATCAAATCTTCGCCCGCAAACTGAACTTGATGAATGGGATAGGCTTGTAAAAGACTCTTATCCTCATCCACACTTTGAAAACCAAACCGTTGGAGCAACGATATTTCATTGACTTCATCTAGCTAAAGTCAAAACCAAAGTGTTATAGATCATTTCATAAAACCCGAAAATGATTATGAATTACGACGTATGAGAAAATTACACAAGAGCATACCGTATCGTTCAGTTCTCCTAATAGCCTCCTTCGCTTTTTGTCGTGTTTCGCTTTGATAGCAACTCCAACTTGAGTAGCTCGACACATTCTTTCCTCGTGGCCTTTCAAAAACTCTTTGAACTCGCTACACATAGAAGAGGCACCCTAAATAAAAAAACTCCAATCAAAAAGCGATGAAAGCAAATGCTTTTTTCAGACCGAATACGAGTACCTGTGCACTGGCATTTGCTGTTGATGTTGTTGCACTCTCTCGGAACAGAAGTGGTTGTGTTGTTGCTTTCATTTGGGAAGATGTTTCAGCAACGTTTTTGCTGTTAACAGTCAATTGTTCGCCTGTATTTCTGCTTGGAGTTTCGTTGACCGGTTCAGGGGAAAAGAGCATATCCGGTGATTCTGGTACAAATACGTTGGCAGGTTGGGTTGCACTGACTCTTGGCTGACTGGTAACAATGGTGGCGTTTTCAGTCCCTGGTCCTTCCCATATATACGGCGGTCGTTGTCCTTTAACATAAACCTCTGATGCCAGCTTCTTGTGCTCTCTGGCCCTCTCAATTGATGCTCTTCCCAAATACATCATTCTATGAGGTGCACTATTGTGAGTGATAAACTCATATTCTCCCGGTCTCAGTGCTAGCTTCGCTTCATCACTGTATCCTCGAGGCCAAGCGCGGTTGTTAAGTGTCGTCGAAACACAAGCTTTTTCATAGATAAAAATAAAAGCTGTGTTCCTGTGCTCGTAACGAATACTTCTTTCAACTTGAGTTTCAGGATCTGTCTCGAAGCTGGGTACTTTGGATTGCCTTTTAGGGCGTTTGTCTTGTTTGGAGTTCTCCATAAATCTTAAAGACAATCGAGAAATTACTACAAAATGAAAAAAAATTCTTCAGATCATTAAGGGAAAAAGCTATTGTTGTAAAACACATAACTCGTTTTGTTGTGGTTTACTGTTTCTCTCCTCAATTGAGTTAAAAAGAGTACAATTATCGGTTCAAAGTTAACTAAAAACAACAAATTTATATCGAGTAAAATGGTGAAAACTTTAATAATAATTATATACGCTATAATTCAAAACATTTATATAAGAACTCTGCGATATGAGACTAGAAATTGGGATAAGTGCCTGATAAAGTAACAAACTGCAGTATATGTGTAGTTTAAAACAAGCAACTCTGATCTGATTAAGAGCAATTTAATTTCCAGCATTTTTCTTCACATACTTGGCCTGCTTCAACTCCTTTGCTTTCTCGCTGTATTTTCCCTTGCCCTCTATTCGTTGCTTCGCATTTAGCCCAGCCTTATTTGCTGCTTTTTTTGCTTGTTCTTTGGCATTGGGGAAGGATGAACTCGGAAATTTCCTCTCAATTGACCCTAAAATTATTCATGTTCAAACAAATTTTTACCCAGAGAACAACCTTGAACGCAGATAAAACATTGAAACGCACAATTAAACAAGTTTCAAGTGATTGTGAAAAGTAGTGCAAAAACTCACGGAAGAATTTGAGCATTGAATCTTTCGTGGCACATTTACGTCCATCAGTCAAGCTCTTTGACGGCAAAATCATTTCATAAGACAAACCATCAATGCCCCAAATCCACTTTCGTAGCGCTAAACCGTAGTCAGTGGGTTTGTGTCCGCTGTAAACGAGGTCTAAATTTTTTCCATTTAGACCAAATTGCACGGGAGGCTTTTTCTCAACAAGTCGAAGTATTAAGGCCTCTTCAAGATCTTTGTCTTCCGCTACATCATCGGCCTCCCTGTCCTCTTCCTCTTGAACTTCTTGTCCATCTCCAGTATTTTCAACACTATCAATGCCCGCCAGTGCATGGGTAACCTTTGAACAAAAAATTCATATTGGTTGCCAAAAAATAAAAAAACGAAACCAAATTAGAAATACGAACGAATGAATTGAATTTTCGTTTGAGGCTGCTCAAATCATCCGCTGACTGACTAGTAGCGCCTTGCAGAAGGGTGACCATGTCGTGCAACCTTTTCTCGTTCAATAGCAGCATCTTCGCAATTCCCTTGTGTTCTTCACAGCACTAAACCAAAATAAAAAATAGCAAAAAAAACGTTAAACAATGTTTTATTTTTCATTTTTTTTTTAATTTTATCTACTTTCCGGAGGTTTAAACATACCGAGACAACGGTTCCCTTGACCACTTTTGAAGACGATTGCACATCGGAGGAATTTTTCTTTGATGTAGTTGAGGCCGTTTCGTCAACTTCTGTTAATTGTGGCCTGTGATCTGTTTCAGGAACTTTGATTTGTTTTTTCAGCTCCTCAAGATCTGCAGAGAAATCGTCTGCTCCTTGCTTCAAAATCATGTACGACCTCAACCTTCCATCCTTTAGGAGCATTGTTTGGGTGCCTTCCGTTCTCTTGACCTTGTCAATATAACTCAAGCTTCCCCACATTTTAGAATTGCTATCAATAATTTGAGCGTCGTCTTTCTCGAGACTCATAATCAACCAGTTGAAGCCTGACATTTTCACAACCTGAAAAAGATTAAGTCTTGAATGTAAGGAAAATTATGGGTGAATGGAAATATTCACGTCATTGAGAAACGTTTTAGGCTAAGGGGACGAAAAGCCGGTTATGAAAATGATTAAAAACCGCAACAAACATTAAACAACGTAAGAGTATTTAAGACTTTAAACATTAACAGAAAAGCCTCAAGTTTGATCTTTTGATGTCTGAACAACTGTTTAAATCTATCAGCTACAACTAATCTAACTCCATTCTTTCAGATGCCATTTGGAACCTCAATTAAGTCTTCTGAGTGTACCGATACCGTAGTGTCAAAGCTATCATTGGTCAGGTCTACAAGTTCAATTCTGGCTTTCTCAAGTTCTTCAACTCTCTTGCTCAACTCTTCAACCTTCTTTTTGAGATGTTCAATTTCGTTCCGCAATTTATCCTCATTTCCATGATTAGATTCGCTAATAATGGCCGTAGACAATCTTCGCTTTTTGCAAAAAACACCTTTTTCATTAGCGTAAATTTCTGTTTGATGCTTCATTACAACAACTGAAAACATTAAGTTTGAAACCTTTTTACTAGCAGAACACTTGTTCCGTACATACAAAGAGAATACCTCATACCAAATTTGGTTTGAATCGACAACTCAAAAATTTCAATGGCCTGATCAAAATTAACTATACTTGAAATTCGTTATTCGCAAATTTCCGTATGAAAACCTAACTTTCTCCTAAGCGAGGTATAGCATAAATTCCTTTTCTTTTAGACTCTAGCTACACAGGGGATACTCCATACCAAGTTTGGTTTGATTTGGACAAATCCTTGACCCAATGAAAGAGACCTATTTTAAAAAATTATTTAAAATTAAATATTCGAATTAATCGGAAATTTCCGTACGAAAAACTAACTTTTTTGCTAGGCAAGCAATACCAAAAATTCTTTTTGTTTTAGACTCTAGCTACACAGGGGATACTCTATACCAGGTTTGGTTCCATTTCAAGAAGTTTTTGACCATACGAAAAAGACCTATTTTTAAAAATACTTATTCGAAATAATCGCAAATTTCCGAATGCAATCCTAACTTTTTTTCTAGACAAGATATACCAAAAGTTATTAGCTCATTAGACTCCGTATACACAGGGGAACTCTGACTACGAGTTTGAATTGGTTTGAACAACTCCTTGACCCGATGAAAAAGACCTATTTTTAAAATTCGTTATTCGAGAAATTCCCAAATTTCCGTATGAAACCCTAACTTTTTTTCTAGACAAGATATACCAAAGGTTATTGGCTCATTAGACTCTGTATACACAGGGGAACTCTGACTACGAGTTTGAATTGGTTTGAACAACTCCTTGACCCAATGAAAGAGACCTATTTTTAAAAATTATTTAAAATTAATTATTCGAATTAATCGGAAATTTCCGAACGTAAAACTAACTTTTTTCCTAGGCAAGCTATAGCAAAACTTCTTTTGGTTTTACACTCTAGATACACATGGGATACTCTATACCGAGTTTGGTTTCATTTCAAGAAGTTTTTGACCATACGAAAAAGACCTAATTTTAAAATTACCTATTTGAAATAATCGCAGATTTCCGTATGAAAAACTAACTTTTTTCCTAGCCAAGCTATACAAAGAATTCTTTTTGTTTTAGACTCTACATTTAATGGGGATACTACATGCCAAGTTTGGTTTGATTTGAACAACTCCTTGACCCAATGAAAGAGACCTATTTTTAAAAATTATTTAAAATTAATTATTCGAAATAATCGGAAATTTCGTTACGTAAAACTAACTTTTTTTCTAGGCAAGCAATACCAAAAATTCTTTTTGTTTTAGACTCTAGCTACACAGGGGATACTCTATACCAGGTTTGGTTCCATTTCAAGAAGTTTTTGACCATAAGAAAAAGACCTATTTTCAAAATTATCTATCGCAAATTTCCGTATGAAAAGCTAACTTTTTTCCTAGGCAAGCTATACCAAAAATTCTTTTTGTTTTACAGTCTAGGTACCCATGGTATACTCCATGCCAAGTTTGGTTGGATTTGAACAACTCCTTGATCCGACGAAATAGACCAATTTTCAAAATTCAATAAATGAAATTATTTGAAATAATAGCAAATTTCCGTATGAAAAACTAACTTTTTTCCTAGGCAAGCTATACCAAAAATTCTTTTTGTTTTACATTCTAGGTACCCATGGGATACTACATACCCAGTTTGGTTCGATTTGAACAACTCCTTGACCCGATGAAAATGACCTATTTTTAAAATTATTTATTTGAAATAATAGCAAATTTCCGAACGAAAAGCCAACTTTTTTCCTAGGCAAGCTATAGCAAAAATTCTTTTTGTTTTACAGTCTAGGTACCCATGGTACACTCCATGCCAAGTTTGGTTCGATTTGAACAACTCCTTGATCCGACGAAATAGACCAATTTTCAAAATTCAATAAATGAAATTATTTGAAATAATAGCAAATTTCCGTATGAAAAACTAACTTTTTTCCTAGGCAAGCTATAGCAAAAATTCTTTCTGTTTTACACTCTAGATATACATGGCATACTCCATACCGATTTTGGTTAGATTTGGACAACTCCTTGACCCGATGAAATAGACCTATTATTAAAATTATGATCGCAAAATTATTCGAAATAATAGCAAAATTCCGTATGAGAAAATAACTTTTTTCCTAGGGAAGCTATACCAAAAATTCTTTTTGTTTTACAATCTAGTTACCCATGGGATACTCGATAACAAGTTTGGTTCACTTTGAACAACTCCTTGATCCGATAAAATTTCTATATTTTTAAAAATAAAATAAGCGAATAGGTCGAAATTTCCGTATGAAAAACTAACTTTTTTCCTAGGCAAGCTATACCAAAAATTCTTTTTGTTTTACAATCTAGTTACCCATGGGATACTCGATAACAAGTTTGGTTCATTTTGAACAACTCCTTGATCCGATAAAATTTCTATATTTTTAAAAATAAAATAAGCGAATAAGTCGAAATTTCCGTATGAAAAATTAACTTTTTTCCTAGGCAAGCTATACCAAAAATTCTTTTTGTTTTACAATCTAGTTACCCATGGGATACTCGATAACAAGTTTGGTTCATTTTGAACAACTCCTTGATCCGATAAAATTTCTATATTTTTAAAAATAAAATAAGCGAATAAGTCGAAATTTCCGTATGAAAAACTAACTTTTTTCCTAGGCAAGCTATACCAAAAATTCTTTTTGTTTTACAATCTAGTTACCCATGGGATACTCGATAACAAGTTTGGTTCACTTTGAACAACTCCTTGATCCGATAAAATTTTTATATTTTTAAAAATAAAATAAGCGAATAAGTCGAAATTTCCGTATGAAAAACTAACTTTTTTCCTAGGCAAGCTATACCAAAAATTCTTTTTGTTTTACAATCTAGTTACCCATGGGATACTCGATAACAAGTTTGGTTCACTTTGAACAACTCCTTGATCCGATAAAATTTCTATATTTTTAAAAACAAAATAAGAGAATAAGTCGAAATTTCCGTATGAAAAACTAACTTTATTCCTAGGCAAGCTATACCAAAAACTCTTTTTGTTTTAGATTCTAGACACACAGGGGATACTCCATACCCAGTTTGGATCGATTTGGACAACCCCTTGACCCGATGAAAAAGACCTATTTTCAAAATTATCTATATGAAATAATCGCAAATTTCCGTATAAAAAGCTAACTTTTTTCCTAGGCAAGCTATACCAAAAATTCTTTTTGTTTTAGACTCCAGGTACCCATGGGATACTGCATACCCAGTTTGGTTTGATTTGGACAACTCCTTGACCCGATGAAAAAGACCTATTTTCAAAATTTTCTATATGAAATAATCGCAAATTTCGGTATAAAAAGCTAACTTTTTTCCTAGGCAAGCTATACCAAAAATTCTTTTTGTTTTAGATTCTAGACACACAGGGGATACTCCATACCCAGTTTGGATCGATTTGGACAACTCCTTGACCCGATGAAAAAGACCTATTTTCAAAATTATCTATATGAAATAATCGCAAATTTCCGTATAAAAAGCTAACTTTTTTCCTAGGCAAGCTATACCAAAAATTCTTTTTGTTTTAGACTCTAGCTACACAGGGGATACTCCATACAAAGTTTGGTTCAATTCGGACGACTCTATGACCTAATCAAAAATATCTTTATTTAAAATTGGTTATTCGGAAAAATCGAAAATTTCAAGAAGAAATGGAATGTTTTCAACGATTCTGTTGGTAATCTAGGGTTTCCCCTGCAGAATCCTCAAAAACAAACCAAATGTATATTAAAGTAAGTAATACAAGTGGAACAACTGAAAAAAAGCTGTCATATTGCACATTGTTGAATTCAAGTTATGCTATTATAGACATCAATTTATAAAAATTCTCAATCTATCGACTAAAACTACAAGACAAAACAATAAAGAACACAAGATCACTCAACAAGCACCACACCATTAGATAACAAGCCATCAAAAACTTCTTCAGCAAAGCGACTATCGTTTTTGGGGGACCAATGATGACCCCAGCTGTAAAACTGTGTTGGAACTTCTTTTTTGGCTTTAATTCGTATCAATTGTGAAACTATAAACTTCTTCTTGTGATCAAAGCCAATACACTTTACATTCCCAACTTTTTCTATCTTCATATTGCCAAATTTTCGCTTGTTTTTTTCTATAAGACGCTTCGCACGATTGCAATCACCACTCCCAAAAAAGTTTACCCATCCATTATATCGCCATTGTTTTTTCTCTCCTCTCTTCTGGTTGGGTCTTAATTTTCCTATCTTGACTGATTTGGCATTCTTGAAGAGCTTCCACACTTTGGACAAAACTTTACCGGGTTCGCACTTAGCTTGGAAACTAACAAACTTTATTGATGTAGCAAGATCTAAATCAAGTTTCCGGCGTCTTGTAAATAAGGCCTTTTCTTTAGCTAAACCACTCAAGCACTTCACTCTAATCTCTTTTCGACGGCCTCCTGGACTTATAAACTCATCGACGTTAACGCCCTGTCCGGGTACATCATCGTCAAAGTATCGTGATTGCATCTCACTAGATCTAAAATACTCGATTCATGCTATTAAAATGGCCTGGGACATGCCCAACACTCTGATCTGCGCTCTACAGCAGCGCGCGCAGCATTCTGCGACGCGCAGCACTCGTACGGGTACGACACGTAGCTTAGTATCCACGGGCGGGGGTATTCTGGTGTAGCTGCTGATGTGCGACAGTGGGGGGGGGGCTCTGACACTTTCTCATCGCTTTCGCTAACTTACTATCACCATTTGAACGTTTCCGATACATTTCATTTCATATGCACCTCTTTGCAGGTTAATTATAATGGTCTAGCCGGACAGCGCTTCATAGCACTCCTCCTGCTGTCAGATGACATGCTCAGAATGTATACCGCTGGTCAGTTGACAATGGGGCAGCTCATTCGAATATTTCACATTGCCAACACATATAACTTACCTGTAGAGAGGCGAAATACAACTTGCATTCAAATTACATATTTCGGATGCCCTCGAGCTGCCGAATATATATAGCTATCATATATATGGTTGTTGTTAGTTTTAAAAAAAGATTACAGATCGGAAGAATGGGCGAACTGTATGGGGAATCCCAACCCCCCCCCAACCTGTTTTCAAAGCTTAATATCTCGAAGATGACTGAACCGATTCTTAAAAATGAAGGTGTTTTGGAATCAGGAAGAAAGGGCTATCATCTGGAACTTAAAAAAGTTCGGAAAAACAGTTTTTAAATTTTGATGATTCTGACCCCTTGGTCAAAAACAGCTCATTTTCGACATTCTTCAGAGAAAGCAAAAAAACAACGCCATCGGTCACAGATAACATTGCAACAATAAACATGACCGTAACGCAAATTAGCCAAGCTTTATTTTAAGCCATAGAACGCTTTCTAACTCTATCTATGCACGAAGTTATTAACAAAAACAACCTTGAAAATTCGAACTTTTTCGAAATTTCGACCTCAAGTTTGCCGTACTCTTTGACCAATTTCTCAAAAAATTTTAAGTTTTTTTAGATTAAAATTGGTTTAGTTACAAAGCTGCGATACTAAGCTGCACGATGCGTACCTGAAATCATAGTTTCGAAGTACAAACACAATTTTAAAACCGGACTGATTGTGAAAAAAGGCATTTTTTTCTTTTTTCTTCCAAATCCTTGCAATTTTTTTAACCTTTTCTTTCGAAAACGATAGTTTTTGTATACCTATCTAGAAAGATGAGTTTCTAAGCACTATAACAAGCATAAATATGCCAGATAAAAATTCTGTATTGGTAAAATACGTTGACAAATTTTAAAATTCACCTAAAAAAAATTTGAAAAGTTTCAAAAACTTCTTCCAATTTTCATGCGTAAAAGATACTTTAAAGCCCCTTTCTTTTCGCGCAACCTTTCTTTCACGCCTGATCTATTGAAAACCATAACAGATATTGAGTGCGGAGTGCCGTAAAAACAAAAAAATTAATGTTTTTTCTGTTAGTACAGTGAAAAAAACTATTACATTTTGAGACCCAATGTAAATTTTTTCACCGAAGAATCTTTTTCAAAGCAGGCAGGCTAAATTTTTCTTTTGATTTGCCTTAAACACGCAATTTGAACCTTTCGTATCATATTAGCATTAATGTGGACAACACTTTGACCCAGTCACAAAAACTGACCGCACTCGATGAGGCTTAACTTTTTCTATCACCGAAGATTGTTTTGGACACCAAATCGTCAATTTTAGTACAATAGTGCTCATTTTTGATGGATATGCTCTACTTTAGCCATAATTGGCGATGAAATTAAAAAATTGGACTGACCGGACCGTTTTGGACAAGTTTTTACCTATTTCCAAAAAAGTACCTGAACTTTTTCGATCACCGAACATTGTTTTGGTAACCAAATTGTCAATTTTAGTGCAATTGTGCTCAATTTAGGTGGGTATGCTCAACTTTAGCCATAATTAGTGATGAGTTTAAAAAATTGGACTGACCGAACCATTTTGAACAAGTTTTTATCTATTTCCAAAAAAAAGTATCCGAAATTTTTTGACCACTGGTCATTGTTTTGGTGACCAAATAGTCAATTTCAGTCCAATTGTGCTCATTTTTGGTGGGCAGGCTCCACTTTAGCCATAACTTGGGATAATATAAAAAAATTGGACTCAGGGAACCATTTTGGTTAAGTTTTCAATTATTTCAAAAAAAGTATCCGCGCTCGATGAGGCTTAACTTTTTCGATCACCGAACATTGTTTTGGACACAGAATCGTCAATTTTAGTAAAATAGTGCTCATTTTTGATGGATATGCTCTACTTTAGCCATATTTTGCAATCAATTAAAAAAAATGGACTAAACCGACCGTTTTGGACAAGTTTCTACCTATTTCCAAAAAATTATCCGAAATTTTTCGATCACTGAACATTATTTTGATGACCAAAACGTCAATTTTAGTCCAATTGTGCTCATTTTTTACTGGGTACGCTCCACTTCAGCCATAATTGGTGATCAAATTAAAAAATTGAACTGACCGAACCATTTTGAACTAGTTTCTACCTATTTCCCAAAAAGTATCCGAACTTTTTCGATCACCGAACATTGTTTTGGTGACCAAATCGTCAATTTTAGTCCAATTGTGCTCATTTTTGGTGGGCAGGCTCCACTTTAGCCATAATTGGGGATAAAATAAAAAAAAATGGACTCAGGGAACCTTTTTGGTTAAGTTTTCAATTATTTCCAAAAAAGTATCCGCGCTCGATGAGGCTTAACTTTGTCGATCACCGAACATTGTTTTGGACACCAAATCGTCAATTTTGGTCCAATTCTACTCATTTTTGGTGTGTATGCTCTACTTTAGCCATAATTGGTTATAAATTTTAAAAAATGGACTGAACGAACAATTTTGGACAAGTTTTTACCTATTTCCCAAAAAGTATCCGAACTTTTTCCATCACCGAACATTGTTGTTGTCATCAAATCGTCAATTGTTGTACAATAGTGCTCATTTTGGTGGGTATGCTCTACTGCAGCCATATTTGGCGATGAATAAAAAAAATGGACTAAACGAACCATTTTGGACAAGTTTCTACCTATTTCCCAAAAAGTATCCGAACTTTTTCCATCACCGAACATTGTTGTGGTCATCAAATCGCTAATTTTAAAAGAATAGTGCTCATTTTTGGTGGGTATGCTCTACTTTAGCCTTAATTGGTGATAAAATAAAAAATGAACTGAACGAACCATTTTGGACAAGTTTTTACCTATTTCCAAAAAAAAGTATCCGAAATTTTTTGACCACTGGTCATTGTTTTGGTGACCAAATCGTCAATTTCAGTCCAATTGTGCTCATTTTTGGTGGGCAGGCTCCACTTTAGCCATAATTTGTGAAAAAATAAAAAAATTGGACTCAGCTCAGGGAACCTTTTTGGTTAAGTTTTCAATTATTTCCAAAAAAGTATCCGCGCTCGATGAGGCTTAACTTTGTCGATCACCGAACATTGTTTTGGACACCAAATCGTCAATTTTGGTCCAATTGTACTCATTTTTGGTGTGTATGCTCTACTTTAGCCATAATTGGTTATAAATTTTAAAAAATGGACTGAACGAACAATTTTGGACAAGTTTTTACCTATTTCCCAAAAAGTATCCGAACTTTTTCCATCACCGATCATTGTTGTTGTCATCAAATCGTCAATTGTTGTACAATAGTGCTCATTTTTGGTGGGTATGCTCTACTGCAGCCATATTTGGAGATGAATAAAAAAAATGGACTAAACGAACCATTTTGGACAAGTTTCTACCTATTTCCCAAAAAGTATCCGAACTTTTTCCATCACCGAACATTGTTGTGGTCATCAAATCGCTAATTTTAAAAGAATAGTGCTCATTTTTGGTGGGTATGCTCTACTTTAGCCTTAATTGGTGATAAAATAAAAAAATGAACTGAACGAACCATTTTGGACAAGTTTTTACCTATTTCCAAAAAAGTATCCGCGCTCGATGAGGCTTAACTTTTTCGATCACCGAACATTGTTTTGGACACCAAATCGTCAATCTTAGTACAATAGTGCTCATTTTTGATGGGTATGCTCTATTTCAGCCATAATTGGCGATGAAATTACAAAATTGGACTGACCGGACCGTTTTGGACAAATTTTTACCTATTTCCAAAAAAGTATCCGAACTTTTTCGATCACCGAACATTGTTTTGGTGACCAAATCGTCAATTTTAGTCCAATTGTGCTCTTTTTTTGTGGAAAAGCTCCACATTAGCCAACATTGGAGATGAAAAAAACCAAATGGACTGAACGAACCATTTTGGCCAAGTTTCTACCTATTTCCAAAAAGTATCCGCGCTCGATGAGGCTTAACTTTTTCGATCACCGAACATTGTTTTGGACACCAAATCGTCAATTTCAATCCAATTGTGCTCATTTTTGATGGGTACGCTTCAGTTTAGCCATAATTGGTGATGAAATTAAAAAATTGGACTGACCACACCATTTTGAACTAGTTCGTATCTATTTCCAAAAAAAATTATCTTAAAATTTTCGATCACCGATCATTGTTTTGGTGACCAAATCGTAAATTTTAGTCCAATTGTGCTCATTTTGGTGGGCAGGCTCCACTTTAGCCATAATTGGGGATAAATTAAAAAAAATGGACTCAGGGAACCATTTTCGTTAAGTTTTCAATTATTTCCAAAAAAGTATCCGCGCTCGATGAGGCTTAACTTTTTCGATCACCGAACATTGTTTTGGACACCAAATCATCAATTTTAGTACAATAGTGCTCATTTTTGATGGGTATGCTCTATTTTAGCCATAATTGGTGATAAAATTAAAAAAATGGACTGACCAAACCATTTTGAACAAGTTCTTATCTATTTCCAAAAAAAATTATCTTAAATTTTTCGATCACCGATCATTGTTTTGGTGACCAAATCGTCAATTTTAGTCCAATTGTGCTCATTTTTGGTGGGCAGGCTCCACTTTAGCCATAATTGGGGATAAAATAAAAAAATGGACTCAGGGAACCGTTTTCGTTAAGTTTTCAATTATTTCCAAAAAAGTATCCGCGCTCGATGAGGCTTAACTTTTTCGATCACCGAACATTGTTTTGGACACCAAATCGTCAATTTTAGTACAATAGTGCTCATTTTTGATGGATATGCTCTACTTTAGCCATAATTGGGGATGAAATTAAAAAATTGGACTGACCGGACCGTTTTGGACAAGTTTTTACCTATTTCCAAAAAAGTACCTGAACTTTTTCGATCACCGAACATTGTTTTGGTAACCAAATTGTCAATTTTAGTGCAATTGTGCTCAATTTAGGTGGGTATGCTCAACTTTAGCCATAATTAGTGATGAGTTTAAAAAATTGGACTGACCGAACCATTTTGGACTAGTTTCTTTTGGACTGATCAAATCGTCAAATTTAGTACACATCGTCAATTTTTGAACATACAAAAAGTCCGGACATAGGCATTTTTGAACGCACGAAAGTCTGGACATAAGGCCTTCTGAACGCACGATAGTCTGGACATCAACGCACAAATTATTAAATTTGGAGCGCACGAATTTTCTTTTGGAACGCACGAAAGTCAGGACATAGGCATTTTTGAACGCACGAAAGTCTGGACATAGGCATTTTTGAACGCACGAAAGTCTGGACATGAACGCACAAATTATTATTTTTGGAGCGCACGAATTTTCTTTTGAAACGCACGAAAGTCTGGACATAGGCATTTTTGAACGCACGAAAGTCTGGACATGAACGCACAAATTATTATTTTTGGAGCGCACGAATTTTCTTTTGGAACGCACGAAAGTCTGGACATAGGCATTTTTGAACGCACGAAAGTCTGGACATAAGGCCTTTTGAACGCACGATAGTCTGGACATGAACGCACAAATTATTAAATTTGGAACGCACGAATTTTCTTTTGGAACGCACGAAAGTCTGGACATAGGCAATTTTGAACGCACGAAAGTCTGGACATGAGGACTTTTGAACGCACGATGAACGCACGAAAAATTTTGAACGCACGAAAGTCTGGACATAGGCACTTTCCGTCTGGGAGGGTCTGGACATAGACACTTTCCGTCTGGGACGGTCTGGACATATCGACTTTCGGTCTGGCACCTCAACCTGGGAGGCGTTTTTGCATAAATTTGTAATAAAATTGTTTTGTGATAACAATTATTGTTATCCGGACATATTCTCTGAAGTATGATGATTCAAAGGTTGTCACTGAAAGTAAAGTTGCTGGTAAACAGTTTTAGCGGCTAATTTGAAACTTGCATCGCAATCTGATGTTTTCGTTTTTCTCAAGCTCTCAAATACTTTCGTATAAATATCAACTTGATGCACATGCTGGTTATCAGTTTTTGAGGAAAATTTAGTAAATTACGCTCTTTAAAATTGCACTTTTCATGTTAACTGAAATTACTATATCTGAAATTAACTTAAATTCGAGTTCGCCTCATTGAAATGAATTATGCATTAATATTTAAAAATGTGATTTCACGTTTTTCAGACAAAGTAAGTTTGCTCAAAGTAAGTTTCAGATGCTTTTTACCAAATACAAATTGAACTTCAACCAAATAAAAGGTTTCTTTTAGTCGAAAAGATTGTATTGGGAAACTATAGCTGCTTAGAATGTTTTTGTATAAAAATTGTGTTCGGAAAAAAATGTTGGGGTGACTTCATTGGTGATGAGAGGAGAATGAGACTGTTGATTGCAAAATTGAAACCCGAACCCAAACACGGAAAATGGAACCCAAAGCATTAGCAACACAGTTTGCTAAATGATGACACCAAAATGCGATGGCAGGAAAAATCGCATAAAAAGGACCAATAGGACTTTAATATATTTGATAAAAATTTAGTTAAATTAGGTAAAATTAATCAGGAAAAAATTTTTTCTTACTTGGTATAGAAGTGCATGTCTGGGTGGTCGAATATGAGATGTATTGTTTTGTGTCTGTTGTTTTTGAGGAGATATGTGATGACGACTCTTAGGTTGAAGAGCCAGAACTTGGCCTCCCCCTGCCATGCTCTGAATAACTGGTAGAGACACTCCTCTCTCCCCTGGACTGCATAGTTGTACTTGATCATGTTTACCTTCTCCTTCACCTGCACTAAACCAAGCCATCCTTGTATCAGTTATAATAAATCAACAATAAGAAAATAAGTGTGATGAATCATCCATCAACAGCTAATCTCGGAGCAGACACACACACACGCACACAACACACACACACACACACACACACACACACACACACACACACACACACACGCACACAACACACACAGCACACACACATACACACACACACAACACGCACGCACATGCACACAGACAACACACACACACACACACACACACACACACACACACACACACACACACACACACACACACACACACACACACACACACACACACACACACACACACACACACACACACACACACACACACACACACAGACACACAACACACACGCACCAGACACATACACAGCACGCACGCACATACACACACACAACACACACACTCACACACACACACACACACACACACACACACACAAAACACACACACACAACACACACGCACAACACACATACACAGCACGCACGCACACACAACACACATACACACACAACACGCATACACAACACGCACGCACATACACACACAACACACACACACAACACACACACAACACACATACACAACACGCACGCACATACACACACACACACGCACTCAACACACACACACAACACACACACACACACACACACACAACACACATGCACAACACGCACGCACATACACACACACACAACACACACGCACACATACACATACACACGTGCTTCTAAAAAGTCACTCGTGTTTCATTCTGCAGATCCCAGCCAGGTATGTTGCAAATGGACTTTAGTCGTGGGCAAGGGACTCTAATGCAGTATGAAAAAAGAAACTAAAACAAATATCATCGTAGCCTTCTATCTGAACACATCAGAATTTCAGGTTTGGGGCAATCCCATTGAAACAAAATTTTGTACATTTTTCTAGATCAGCGACATAAAAAACGTGAAAAAACCACTTAATTTGAGGTTAAAAATAAACCCCCACGGAAACAAGCACCCACTTTACTTTAATGAACTGCGCATTTAGCACGTTTGACCATGCCTTAGCAGTCCTTGGGGACTTGATATGAACCCATGACAACCGAACAATTTATCACTACCAAAACTCAAATTTAAAATGGTGGTCTATTTCACTGGCGGTTTATTTCCTATCTAGAATTATGTGTTTTTTTGCGGTGAGGGCTTGTTTCTTAGACCCTGCCAATTCATTTAAAACTTAATTGAGGTTTGCTTACAAATGATAAATTATGGTCACCCTAGTCTACTCCTCAAACCGTTTAAGGCTTAAAAAGACTGTCTTCGGCCGAGTTTTTTCGGACTTTTTGCGGCTTCCTCGACATTTGACGGAACTAAATCAGCCGTCCTCCACTTTGGCTAGACAGTAGAATGAGTCCCGGAACAGTGAATAAATTACGTGCATTTTCATTGCTAAATTTTGTTTATAACGTATACAGCATGTAGCATGCATGCTCCTTCATCTTTTACGATTGAGAAGAACCGACAATCTGTCAAAAAACAGCATGGTTTTTGCAGGAAATGGTAATTTATAAATTTGAAAGGGAAAAAAACGAAAAACGCTTCATTTTCATCATGCCTAACGAGAAGAAGACCACTACAATTAAACTATCCAATTTCGTTCCATCAACTATTGTTGCAATATGGTCCAGCTGAAGTAACTGCTTTGTTTTATGAATCGCAAAAATTCTTAATTCTTTTGTTTTCCAACTGTTTTTTAAGTTGAACTGCTCTGGTGCAATGCAGTTTAGTACTGTAACAGTGTCGCTTCTGTATGAAAAAAAACCTAATTTACTGGAATAACAGACTTATGAAATACTTTTGCTGAACGCATGAAAAGACCGTGCGTGACTCAAGATAACTATGAAAAGACTCTGTTTGACCAAAAATGCTTAAGAAAAGACTTTTACTCGACCAATAAAAAGAATTTGGCTGGACTTATGGAAAGAGTGCTCTCAATCCTTCACCTGCACTTAACCAAGCCATCCTTGTAACAGTTACAATAAATCAACAATAAGAAAATAAGTGTGATGAATCATCCACCATCAGCTAATCTCGGAGCAGACACACACACACGCACACAACACACACACACGCACACAACACACACACAACACACACACACAACACACAGATACACACATACACAGCACGCACGCACATACACACACACAACACACACACAAACAACATACACGCACAACACATATACACAGCACTCACGCACATACACACACAACACACACACACAACACACGCACAACACACTTGACCAACACACATACACAGCACGCACGCACACACAACACACATACACACACACAACACGCATACACAACATGCACGCACATACACACAACACACACACACAACACACACAACACACATACACAACACACACGCACATACACACACACGAGCACACACGCACTCAACACACACACACACAACACACACAACACACAAACACAACACACACGCACATACACACACACACGCACACACACACATATACACACGTGCTTCAGTCTGCAGATCTCAGCCAGGTATGTTGAAAATGGACTTAAGTCGTGGGCAAGGGACTCTAATGCAGTATGAAAAAAACTAAAAGAATTATCATCGTAGCCTTCTATCTGAACTTATCAGAATTTCAGGTTTGGAGCAATCCCATTGAAACAAAATTTTGTACATTTTTCTAGATCAGCGACATAAAAAACGTGAAAAAACCACTTAATTTGAGGTTAAAAATAAACCCCCACGGAAACAAGCCCCCACTTTACTTTAATGAACTTCTTTTTCTTTTTACTTTTCGAGACGATATTTGGCTTTTGTTACAAATATTTTGAAACATTTGAAAACTCGGATATGTCTGCGTATAGGTTAAGCTGATTTTTCTTGAAATACTCATTGGCTTCTCTGAACGATGTTCCAATCTTATCTGCAACCAATCTGAGCTGGTATCCTCTGCAATCCGAACGATAACAAAGTCACCTATTATGTGATTGGAAAAATCGTTGACGCGATAAAGAGAAACTAGAGGTTCTAAAACTGTATCTTGAGAGCCTCATGGCTATCATGGCTAGCAATGATATTTTCTGAGAACTAGGCTGTATTTTTGATGTCTTGAAGTGTTTTTGATCTTCAATGGTGAAAATTTGAAAATTCAGTTTTTTTTTAAAACTGAGGAAATGAGTCAAACGCTTTTGCAATTTAATTATACTGATTACATTTCGGTCTTTTAAACCTTGTATCAATCTAAATTGTAGCTTGTTTCGTTGGGGGTGTCTTCGAGCTGTTTTCTCCGTCCTTCATCTTAATTATAATCTGTTGGAGCCGTCCCATGCGTTAAGCACAATCTCATCAAAGTTCAAATTTCTGAAAGGTCTTAACTGTTTACTTCTATGTTAGTTTGAAATAATCAAAATGGGCTGATCAACGCCCCAGTAGTCCGGGCCGCAAGCAGAGGATTAGCTGTTTTTTTGCCCGAAGAATAATTCGATGTGGGAAGAATCTTTTATTGAAACAACTATTCATGAGGAATGCTTTGAGATTGAAAAATACACTTTTTAAAGCAAATATGAACTTCTAAGAAACATGGTTTTCGTGTAGAAACCGATTGCTTGACTGCAGCAGTATCGGCCTAAGCTTGAGTTTAATCCAAACAATATATATCTAAAAAAGTCAGCATTCTGAGCAAATTGGAAAACCTTATGTACTTAATTGTGCGTGCTTTAAAAACATTTGGGTAACGTTAATGATTTTGTCTTCTGATTGATTTTCGATGCGTGGGTATATGAGTAGAGAGCAAGAATAGAGAGCAAATTAAGTTAAATGTTTATAAATATTTGCAAATTTATTTTATTTTTTTACAAAATTTTACAAACTCAATTGTTATATTTATAAATTTTTTTGTAAATTACGGTAAAAGTTTACAAAATTTTACAAACCCATTTTTTATATATATAAATTTTTTGTAAATTACGGTCAAAGTTTACAAAAATTCGCAAACTAAGGCAAAAATTTACAAATAATTTACAAATATTTGCAATTATTATGCATTATTAACCAATTATTTATAAATTGAATTTACAAATTTTTGCAAATAATGTATTAGTTTATGACTAGGGTTTCAAGTTGAAAAGTTCCTAAATGAAAAGATAAATCCCAAATTTCCCACATTTCCCAAACTGATTGTAATTCCCCTTTTCTCTTTCTTATATCTGCATACTAGAGACACTAAGCTTTACGGTCGTTTTATGAAACAGTTGAAAACTTTACAATTGCGTTGTGAATTCAGTTACAATTGCGTACATTAATGAACTAGGCGGCTCGGTAATGTGCAATCGCACATAAGGTTCCGACCCTGCTCATCCACAATTTTGGCATAATTGTCTACCAAATGAGGAACAGATGAAAAAACACAAAAAATTCAAGCCTTTTTTAAAAAAAAACTGGTGTATGAACGAAAAGATAGCCTCCAAAGCAAATAACTCAGTGGAGTAAAAATGATGCATTAGATTGATGAGATATGCCGATATTAGGAAAACGAGCGAAGACGAACGGAAAAATCAAACAACAACAAACATTAATTACATCAAAAAATTTATGTCCGTTTTAAAAAACAAAAATTTAATAACAAAGTCAAAATAGCGTCAGATAAAACTGCAAGATAAACAAAATAACTTGTAGTTTACCAGGAAAAAATGGTTATTCACCAGTTCATAATAAAGCCTGGTAACAATTAGACAAAAAATAACAGAAACTTAAAACTCGCAGATTTTATTTTTTTGAAAAAACAATTAATTTCAAAGTAATGAAAGCCGTTAGGAACTAAATCCCAGAGGTTTACAATTACCAATGCTTCTAAAACACTCTTGGTATTCAATTTTTTATGCAGTTACAAAAAGAACAACAAATAGACAACAAAATAAAAAAAATCAGTTAAAACTTGCCAGAAAATGATTTGGAAGCCGTAAAGCAATACTTTGGCCCCCAAAATATGTTTAATTGCACCTTCATCAAACACCGTTAATGTATTATGTGGCCGCTCATTTATGAAAATAAGCAACAATTAGATAAAAAAAGAAAAAAAACCCAAAATTGTGTAATACTTGTTTTTTTTTTCGAAAAAAAATTATTTCCAAAGACATGAAATCCATTAATTACTAAATGAAAAAATTGAACAGGTTCGTTTATTCTTCCAAAAGGAAGCCTTCAAGACCTGCAATTATCCAGAACAAGTCTTACGACTACAAAAAGGACGGCAAATATGTCAAAAATCAAAAATTAATTGGCTTTTTTTTCTGTGGAAAACCCGTGTCGAAGCCAGTAAAGTCATAACGAAATCTTTGAAAACATTAGATTTTGTGACACCAATGCCTTTGGACACCTTCTCTTGACAAAAATGTCATCTTTAACCTTTAATTAACGAGACCAGTTAACAAACAGAAAATGAAAGGAACAAAATTGCAACGTTGAAATGTTTTTTTTTCATTTTGGAAAACAATTGTTTTCAAAGTCATGAAAGCCATTATCTGTCTTCTAATATCAGAAAATTGGATCATTCAGTAACAGAAAATCAAACAGGTTATTGTACAGGAAATTAAATTCGACTAAAAGGACAAAGTAAAAACGACAGTTAAAGACAAAATTAAAAAATTCAATTATATTCTTCGAGAAAGTACTGTCGAAGCGGTAAGGAACCAAAATCTATATCTCTAATATTTATATATAATCAATTGTGCGTTATTTTGAGCGCGAAAAATGTGATTTATGAACTGGCAATAACGTGATAAATTGACAAAACTAGAAAACATGAAAAATGGGCAAATACCTAAAAATTAAAAAAAAATTATGAAATCTGGTAGTATCAAAGCCAGAACACCATAACCTAAGGCGTAAAACCGCAATCAAGATTAAAATTGAATTCAGCAGAAAGAAGGAGCACTCTTTGATTGCTGACACTAAGCTACAAGTTGACCAAATTAAGAGAAAAATGGAGGCAAATTTCAATAAGCCATTTTTTATTTAAAAATCAAATATTTTAAAAGTCAAAACGACCATAAGCTTTCAAGCAATCAACTAGATAAAATAATTTCGAGCTAAATAGGAAGCCAATAGGATCTATCGCTAGTGAGCTTTGATTTGAAATGTTGTATTAATCAATTAATAGAAAAAAGGATCGAATTTTTTTTAATAAAAAAACCGACTGACGACAATCCGAATTATTTTTGGATTGTAACGGTCCAAGATTGGTACACAGCTAGTCCTGCTAATGGCGATTGTCAATTAGGAATAGTTAATTTTTGGAATGTCATTGATATAGATATTTTGTTAGTTAAAAAGTCAAAAATAAAGGCTGCGTTTTTGATAATCAACGAATAAAGTTAGCAAAAAACGGCAAAGTTTTATTTACAGAGCACTCTCAACGGAATTTTAAGTGAAATTAGCCCCCTTTTCAGTCTACAAAGATTGTTTTAGTGGTGTTTGCGTGTGCACTTCCTGCAAATTTAATCAGAGTGGACTAAATAAACTTATTTTGTGCTGTTTTTGATGAAAAAGTCTGAATTTTGTGAAATATTTAGCCGGAATTTGTGACAAAAAAAATCAATGAAAATGGTTGAGAATATATTTTGTCTTTTAACGTAAAATCAACAACATTTTCTTGAAAAATTTTTTAAAATTCTATCAAAATTGGCGAAATTTTAATCAAAAATTCCGAAAAAAGGTGAATGAAATCAACGGAATTCACTCTATTTTCTCGAAAGTTTAAACCTCGATATCTCCCTGTTAAAAATGAAAATAAAAAAAAATCTTTTTAATTCCATATTCTGCGCAGGACAAATGATGCCAGTCTCAACTCTCTACGATGAATATATCGATCGGCCAAAATTGACTGAGCAAAAAAAACCCATTTGAGTATATAGTTCCTGCCCCCCTCAAGAGGGGTCGGAACAACAAAGAGCAGATTTGACGGAGTCATGACGTCATATAGTCGTAATACAGACCTTGGCCAATAAACAAAAAAAATATTGACAATAAAATTCACTCACAATGAGTTTTTTATTTTGAAATTTTTTATTATCGGAAACGTATCTTTTAACAATAAAAATAGTTAAAATTTTCAAAAAAGGCTAGCTAAGACTGATGGACTAAAAAAACAAAGTGGTAACGTGATACTTTTCACCAAATAACAGTTTCAGATATTTGGACTTCAGATGCTGACCTTTTGAGCCAAATTGCATACTGGTAAATTATAAAGCATATAACATTCTTAGAAATAACCCAGTTATAAAAAGCAAAAGTTTAGTGCTGAAGAACTTTTTCTTTTGGTGTTAAATGATTTCAAAAGCTCATCAATCACTTCTTTGGTTGGAAAAATTTTCATTAAAAGGAACTCAAATTAATGAACATTTTATTTTTTTAGGAGAAAGGAAAAACAGATTGAAAATCGAAGGACAAAAATAGTTTTTAACGAAAAGATTTTACCAAAAAATTGCACAGAAAATCATTATCAAGCTTTTGAAGAATGGATTTCAGGAACTGAAAATATAATAGTAGTTACAACAAATTCTCAGAGCTGCTTTATGTTAAATGAAATCAACAGCATAAAAATCCAAAAAAAAAAAAAACTAGAAAAATAGATTATTTTTAGAACAATTTATAAAGGCAGAGCAATTAAAACTATAGATAATGGCATACAACAGCATATGTATATGCAACAAAATTCTAAAACAGGGAGGTTCAGTACACGTTAAAAAATTATCATAACGGAAAATTTATCATAACTATGAAATAAAAAAATCATTTGAAATTCATTTATATTAACCAACCATCCTCCTGTAGAAACATAAAACTGAAAAGATGCAAATCTGAAAATATAGAACTATTTTAAAGACAATGAATAAAATTTGTTCAAATTGTCAATTTTTTGCCGTCATCTATGACGAAACCCTGTCCCCATCATTCGCTTTTTTCCGTTTTGATTACCTGCTCTTCCTAACAGTTCTTGATAGTGAAATTGCATTTGCCAATGATTACTAGTTTATATTTGTTTCTTTGTTTGTACAATTTTTTTCAATTGTGGATTTGCATAAAACTTTTTGATCATTTTTCTAATTAGTGACAACGTATGCTTTTTTGCTACAATTTGAATTTTATAAAAAATCTTTGGTTATATTTTTTGTTTTTAGATTTCGCTTCTTCTGGTCATCCAAGGGTAATACACACTGATAAGTGGGATGGTGGGATGAGATGTGTGACCGACGCAAGCAAAAAACATAACCGACTAAGGTCGAATGAAATGTTTTCGAACGAACGGCGAATGGTTGGCTTCGTCAGTAGCTAGCCACAATTTAGTGAGGCTAGCATTAGCTTGAATTGACTCTGCAACTTCTACTTTTGTAGCGTTGTTAGAAAATAAATCAATTGAAAAGCTGATATTTTAAAAATTTGCAAACTGTTGAAAAATTTAAAAGAAAAGTTTCCACAGTTCACAGTGAAAAGGTTCAAAACTTTTCTTGTCTCTGGAGTTATGTCAAAAAACCCGTCTGCAAGACTTGAAAGGCTTCGTTGGCTATTCATTGAACATTTTCAGAAATAACTCAATAATAAAAAGCGAGAAAAGAAGTTTAGTGCTAAAGAACTTTTTGTTTTGGTGCTAAATGAATTCAAAAGCTCATCAACCACTTCTTTCGTTAGAAAAATTTTCAAAAAATGGAATTCAAATTAATGAACAATTTATTTTTTTCAGGACGACGGAAAAAGAAACAGATTAAAAATCGAATGATAAAGAGAGTTTATAACAAAAATTTTGCCCCCCCGAAAACTGCACAGAAAATCATTATCAAACTTTTGAGGAATGGATTTCAGGAACGAAAAATATAACAGTCTGCAAAAGCTTCGTAGGTCATTCATTGGACATTCTTAGAAGTAACTCAATTATAAAAAGCAAGAAGTAAAAATTGTTTGCTAAAGAACTTTCTGTTTTGAAGTTAATTGTTTTCAAAAGCTCATCAATCACTTTTTGATTAGAAAAATTGTCATGAAAAGGAACTCAAATTAATGAGCATGTTATTTTTTTAGGAGAACGGAAAAAAACATTAAAAACTGACGCACAAAAGTTGTTTTCAACAAAAAGATTGCCCCTAAAAATTGCACAGTAAAAAATTTTTAAGCTTCTGAAGAATGGATATCAGGAACGAAAAATAAAACATAACCGACTAACGTCGGGCGAATTGCTCTCAAACGACCGGCGAGCGGTTGGCTTGGTCAGTAGCTAGCCACGGGGGGGGGGGGTGCACCGGGGGCTGATGGGGGCAGCTCTGGGTGGGGGGGGGGCAAAAGCGCGGTGGGGGGTGGAGCCAATAGTGGGGGTGGGGGGTCAACAAAGGGGGCGGGGTGTCAACCTCTAAGAACCGCCCCTCACACCATAAGTATAAGTATAAGTCTCCAAGACCGTTTGAGCTGAAACAGACCTGAAAGGCTCTAAGAGCACATAATGCCCGCTGGGCGCTACCTGTTTATCCCGTTTTTGAGGACGAAAAGTCAAAAGCGTCAGACGAAAAATTGGTCAAGCGAAAAATCGCATAAAAAAAAAGACCGACAGGACTAATATAATTGCTACAAACTTCGTTTGAGAGCAATTAAACAGTAGTTACAACAAATTCTCAGAGCTGTTTTTTGTTAAATGAAATCAACAGCAAAAAAATCCAAAAAAAACTAGAAAAATAGATTATTTTTAGAACAATTTATAAAGTCAGAGCAATTAAAACTATAGATAATGGCATACAACAGCATATGTATATGCAACAAAATTCTAAAACAGGGAGGTTCAGTACACGTTAAAAAATTATCATAGCGGAAAATTTATCATAACTATGAAATAAAAAAATCATTTGAAATTCATTTTTATTAACCAACCATCCTCCTGTAGAAACATAAAACTGAAAAGAGGAAAATCTGAAAAAATAGAACTATTTTAAAGAAAATGAATAAAATTTGTTCAAATTGACAAAACTTTGCCGTCATCCATTACGAAATCCTGCCCCCATCGTTTGCTTTTTTCCGTTTTGATTACCTGCTCTCCCTAACAGTTCTTGTTACTGAAATTGCTCTTGCCGATGATGAATAGTTTTTATTTTTTGTGTGCAATCCTTTCATTGGGGGTTTGCACAACGTAGTTTGATCGTAATTTTTTTGTAATGACAGCTTATGGTTTTTTGCTACAATTTGAAAATCTTCGGATATATTTTTTGTTTTTAGATTTAGCTTCTTCGAGTCATCCGCGGGTATTACATAGCGTTTTTCTTTTTATTACAACAAAAACGTATTTCCTCATGTTGTACGGTCATGTTATTATCACATTTTTTAGATGAGGAGTTTGCGTGTAAGTTTCAATGTGCACTTCTTACCTGATGAGTGGGATGAGATGTCTGACCAACGCAAACAATGAACATAACCGACTAACGTCGGGCGAATTGCTCTCAAACGAACGGCGAGTGGTTGGCTTCGTCAGTAGCTAGCCACAGTTTAGTGAGGCTAGCTTCAGCTTGACTGGACTCTGCAACTTTTAGTTTTGTAGCCTTGTCAGAAAATAAATCAATTAAAAAGCTGATGCTTTAAAAACTTGAAAAAATATTGAAAAATTTAAAAGAAGAATTTTCAGATATCACAGTGAGAATGTTCAAAATTATTTTTTGTCTCTAGACTTATGTCAAGTAACCCATCTGCAAGACTTGAAATGCTTCGTTGGCCAGTAATGATCGTTAAACTCAGAAAAGGACAAAAGTATTCCAAAATTTTGAAAACAATCACAAATTTAACAAAATCTTGCTAAAATTCAAACTCAAGCCTTAAATAGTTTCACTGGCTCATAAAGATCCGTAAAGTTGGAACTTGATAATAATGTTTCTAAAATTGAAAAAAAAAATTTATCAAGAAAAAAATGGTAAAGCTGGAATCATTAAAACAGTGATAACCACTCCATTAGCCGTACACGATATGCTAGAGCTCATCATCAAATATTGGAGGAGGTCCCTCAGGCCCTGGTGGGGAAAAATGATAAAAATTCGGAAAGATTTAAAAAACATTGAAAAAATTGCAAATGTTTTAAAAAAAAGGCTGATAATAAAATCTTGAAAAACATTTTAATACATCTAGAAGCTATACAGTTACCTGTGATCAAACCCTACAGCAGGATATTTACCTCTTGAGAAACCTAAAATCCGACAAAATTTTTCAAAAAAGTTGAAAAAAAAAATATGTTTTTAAAAAAACGTAGCTAGAATTTGTCTTTTTAAAAAATTGAAAGCCATTCCATGGCAATAAAATTTTTCAGTAACTTATTATTAAACTCTTAAGGACGTTTTCTGGCATCCACTACCACTGGAAACTATGCAGTAGCCTATTATATACCCATTCCACTACCACTAGAAACTATGCAGTAACCTATTATAAAACCCTAGAGGAGGTTCCTTGACACCCAGGGCTGAAAGAACTCAAAAAATGACAAAAATTTTTAAAACCTTGTAAAAATTGTGAAATATAAAAAAAAATTGCATGTTTTTAGCGATCGGTTGTTCGAACCTAGCGACCGGGGGTTGCACCGAGGGGTTGATGGGGAAGGAGGGGGCAACAGTGGGGGTGGGGCAACAGCGCGGTGGGGGGGAATAGTGGGGGGTCGAAAATGGAGGGGTGGGGGGGGGGGGGTTGTCTTGAACTTCTAAGAACCGCCATTCACACCATAAGTATAGATCTCCATAACAGTTTGAGCTGAAACAGTGCTGAAAGGCTCTAAGAGCACTTAATACACGATGGGCGCTACATGTTTATCCCGTTTTTTTGGACGAAAAGTCAAAAGCGACAGATGAAAAATTGGTCAAGCGAAAAATTGCATAAAAAACAACAGGACTATTATAATTACTACAAACTTCGTTTGAGAGCAATTGATCAGATTGACTTGCATCTCGAGTTCAAGACAATTCTGACCGAAATCGGCTCCGATCAAACAAAAATGAGAAGCGCTGGGAACGCGAACTGGAGTTGCCAGACATTTTTTAGGTCACTCACTGGTGACGATAGACCTACTTGGGTCGCGTACTGGGGGTACCCCGACTGACATTTTTATCCCTTGAAGTAGTAGTAATCGTTGCCAGGATTTTCAGGAAACGTTGCGTCAAGTGGTATGATGAGTTTTTGAATCTTTTCCGTTTGTGCCCCCAGCTTAGTGGGCGCTTATTTTTTGCACCCTCCAGACACCCGTGCCATATTTTTGATGATGATTTACTATGCAATGACACGTGTTCTGTAATGGGGGGAGTAACGTACTAGGTGGGGGCACAAACGGAAAAGATCCGAAGATCCGAATTTTTCCAGAAAATAGATGTCATTTGTTATATGCATATGGTTTTTGAGTTCTTCTGTAAAAAATGTTATCTTGAAACAAAAAAGTTTTTTAGCTCAACAATGGGGGCAAATGTTCTTGAATTAAATTACGCGGTAGAGGAACCTAGTTGAAGTTGAGGCTAATTCTTTTCACAAGTCCAGCAATTTTCTCATTGGTCGTGTAAAAATTTTTTTAGGCATTTTTGGTCAAGCAGGGTCGTCTTAGTTATCATGGGTTGAGCATGCTGTTTTCACAAGTCAAGCAGAAGTCTTTTCATGATTCTGTTTTGGTTGCAAATTTGAAATTGTTTAATTTTATTTTGCTTCTGTACATACAGAAGCGGCACCAGTGCAAAACTAAACATAGCCGACTAATGTCGGGCGAATAACTCTCAAACGACCGGCGAGCGGTTGGCTTTGTCAGTAGCTAGCTACGATTTAGCGAAGCTAGCTTCAGTTTAATTGAATGCGAGTGGGGTGGGTGGGTGTGTTGGGGGGACGTTAGGAGAGGATCTTTGACTGCACGGGTCCCTTAGGGCCTGAACGATGTGCAGGGATGTGAGGTTGCTGATTTGGGGGGAGGAGGGGGAAGGGGTTGTTTTAGGGAGGGGCTGGGGGTGTGGGGCCAATCCCTGTGAACCGCCCTTCCCATTATAAGTATAAGTCTCCAATTCAGTTGCTTGGTGTCGCATTCTTGTATACAAGTGAGCTGAAAAACTCTTACAGAACTTAATGCCCTCTAGGCGCTGTTTATCCTGTTTTTAATGAGTCAGCGGAAAAGCGTTCAAACGAAAAATTGCTTAAAAACGATCTTTTCCGTTTGTGCCCCCATTACTTTATCCACCCAACAGTAACAGAGCACGTGTCAGTACAGGTTAAATCATCATCTAAAAATAAGGCACGTACATTGGGTGGTGTAAATAATATGCACCCTGTAAGCTAGGGGGCACAAACGGAAACGACCAATAAGACCAATATAATTGCTACAAATATTGCTTGAGAGCCATTAAAAAGAATTGCACCATAGCAGTTCAACTTAAAAAAATACCAAACAGCCAAATGGCTTAAGAAAATTAGCAACTCTTAAGAGAAAGCAGTTATCGCGGCTGGACTACATTGCCACAATAACTGATTGAATGAAAGTAAGTATTTTAATGTTGTGGTCTCCTTCACATTGTCCATGAAGAAAAAGTGACGTTTTTTCCCATCCAGATATATATATATATATATATATATATATATATATATATATATATATATATATATATAAATATAATAGCTTGCGATGAAGATTTGTGATAGGCTATTGGTTCTTCTAAATCGCAAACAGGGAAGCATGCATGCTGAATAACTAGGTTATACGACCGGCGAGCGGTTGGCTTCTTCAGTAACTAGCCACGGGGGGGGGGGTGCACCGGGAGCTGATGGGGGGTAACACTGGGTTGGGGGGTCAACAGGGGGGGGGGTCTCAACCTCTAAGAACCGCCCTTCACACCATAAGTATAAGTAAAAGTCTCCAAAATAGTTTGAGCTGTGAAACAGAGCTGAAAGACTCTAAGAGCACTTAATGCCCGCTGGGTGCTACCTGTTTATCCCGTTTTTGAGGACGAAAAGTCAAAAGCGTCAGACGAAAAATCGGTCAAGCGAAAAATCGCATAAAAAAGACCGACAGGACTAATATAATTGCTACAAACTTCGTTTGAGAGCAATTAATTAGCAATAAAAATTTTACTATCCAGCCAAATTCTAGTTCTCGGGGCTTGTTCTTTTAGTTCCAGTCAAAGTCGAGGACATAACGCTAAGTCCAGACATATTTTTTATACAAAAAAATTTGCCGTCTTTTCTTACTTTATATCGGTTGAGGGCGGTCTTTTAAGAAATCCAGGTCTAGCTAGGGAAATATCTCACATCTTATTTTACGAGTGAAAGGGGCTGCTCAAGCTTGAAATTATGGCTTTAGAAATAGTTTGATCGGGGGTGACTTCGCTAAGGAGTTTAAGCGTGTCTGGATGTGATACCGCTGCTTGCAAGCTAAAGTAGTCCTGTGTGTATGCTGTAGAGGAAATGCATCCAATTTCGTATTCAATCGTATGGAGATGTAGATAACCCAGACGAGATTTAGACAGAAAAATTTGACCTAGAAATTGTCGGTATGCTCAACTCTTTAGCCATAATTGTCTTTCAAACGTAAAAATTGTCCCACATGTTTGGTTTGAAACGTACGAAATCGTCGTTTTTTTTTCATTCGAAGATTTGTTTTTATTTATAATGTAGTCAAACTTAATCATAATTGTGAGTAAATTTTTCACGAAGTTCTTAGAGCAAAATTCTGAGAATATTAAATTTCAATTCAAATTCTAATTTAGCCCGTTGATAAAATGTGTTATACAAACATAATTATCTTAAGTTTTTTAAAATTTAAATCGGTAATATATTTATTGGAAACTGATGTGAATTCTGTTGATTATTTAACAATCACGGAATTTTTTTTTTATTTTTTTCAACCAAATTGTACTGATTTTTTTTATCAAGCTCCACAATAGACTTAGGGTCCTAGTGGTTAGTACTTACAGAACGAATCGTTCACAGTGCAAAGACGATAGTGCCAGTCACAGCAACAGGAAGTGGAATTTTGCTTCCTTTTCATCAAAACCACAGTAAATAAGTAAACCGATTGCAACTAGTCATAATTTACTAGGCACTTGATCAATTAATCTGTTGCAGAAGTCAAATAAAAAAGCCTCCTGTTTTTTCTTTTACAGCAAAACCTGTCGCTAGCTGAATGAACTCAAGGCTCGGCTGTAATAAAAAGCAAACGACCACTATAGAAAAAGAATTGAAGAGCTCTACTCAAATGCGAGAACTCACATTTCCACACAAGAAGCTAAAGGAATCAACCAAAGTTTTTTCTTCTCATTAGCTACTCCTTTACGCAAAACAATTACTAATCATTAAACCCACTACGCTGACTTTTTTAATCACATGTCTCTACTCTCTGAAAAACATCATAATTAGCGCTGTATGTGGTTTGATTCCGTGTTTTTACGGTTTAGATCAGCGTAGTTTTTTATGGTCGTTTACAAGTTTTCTAT